>NC_066585.1:348947011-349189511 GCF_024323335.1 Lathyrus oleraceus | reverse complement strand
GGTAATCAAAACACATTTCTACCCCAAGGGTGCCACACAGTTCTTTGGACTAGGCAGATCATTTCTCCCCTCAATAAGAATTCTCAAACATTACATTCAGCGCTTGCTTGGACGTCGAACTCCATTTTCTCAAGTATCGGAAAGTCAATACAATTCACCCAATCATCATTTTTAAGCCCAATCACCATTGGCATTCCCCAAATACACTCCTTCGTAAAGCCCAAACATACTTGGCATAACTTGCAAACCCTGCATTTCATGTATTCCCCATGAAAGCCCAATAATGCAATGGCATACATAACATCACATCATAAGTATTTCCTTAACTTACTCGAACTAACTCGTCAGACTTCGGAATTTTCCAACCGTTGTTAGGAATTTCCCCCAATAAAAATCAATGTTCATCCTCAAAACATTTCCCAAGCACAACCACGCATTCCATCCGTTGCTGGGAATCGTCGCTAAGTTATTTCATTTCATTGTCAAGTTTCCTCAAAGGAGTCAATGCTGAGAAACATCACTGTACTTCTTCTATCCCTAGAAAGTCAAACATTTTTCCTTTTCCCCGCAGAGTCAGGTATTCTTAGCCATTATTAAGAATCGTCACTGAATTCTCATTTTTTAGACTAGAGGCATTTTGGATTCATTCCCCAGACCAAGTCAGACATTCATAGCCGAGAATCATCCTTGAATTCATTTTTCTCCAGTAGATGTCAGATATTCCAGCCATTGCTAGGAACCGTCACTTGACATCTGTATTCTCCTCAGCAAAGTCAGGTATTCTTAGTCGTTGCTAAGAATCATCACTGAGTTGTTTGATCTTCCCGGAGGATTTCAGGTATTCTAGCCTTCGCTACGAATCGTCACTGTACCTTCACACAAAAAATCTGTATTCTCCTCAGCAGAGTCAGGTATTCTTAGTCGTTGCTAAGAATCATCACTGAGTTGTTTGATCTTCCTGGAGGATTTCAGGTATTCTGGCCTTCGCTACGAATCGTCACTATACCTTCGTAAATTTTTTGTATCTCTAGCCGAGTCAGGTATTCTAGTCTTAGCTAAGAATCGTTACTGATTTCGTTTTGTTTGACCCCCCAATAGATATTTTGTGTTCCAACCGTTGTTAAGGAACACTGTCTTGTTTTTTCCCTAGTCGTTACTAGGAGTGATCACCCTTTTTTCCTCATTCCCTAGTGAAACTTTCTTCCCTCAACTTTCTTGGGCCCTTTTGACATCAAACTTTCATCGTTAAGAAGATACTTAGGATGCATACATCACATTTCATGCATAATCCCTAAACAAATATTCACATTATCATCCTCCGGCAGGGCGAATTTCGGGTTACTCTCATTAGTATTTAATCCTCTCTTACCTTGAATACATTGGAAGTCGTCACTATCTATGTATTCAGGTCTGAGAAAATTAAATAGGGGCAACTGTCATACCCCAAAATTCACCCTACCCCGATACAACTTTCATCTGATCCATGGCCCTACTGCACATGCATGCTTTCATTATTTCATCATTATTTCATTAAACTTTCATAACCAAATGCATATTATACGGACTCAAGGCATGGTGTTTACACCCGAAAAAAATGGGGTTATCCGGTTAAAGTTCTAAAAAAAACAAAACTGACAGTGTAATCGATTACCCTAATCATGGTAATCGATTACACAGACAAAAAATTAATTTTTAGGCCATTTTGGACTGTGTAATCGATTACCCTAATCATGGTAATCGATTAGACAGACAAAAAATTGATTTCCAGGCCATTTTGGACTGTATAATCGATTACCCTAATCATGGTAATCGATTACACCTGCGTGGACAGCAGCAGTAGCCCTGTTTTTTACACAGAGTACTTTTTGGGTCACCCCCTTTTCCACCTACTTTCCCTATAAATAGAGGTACTATTTACCCTCATTTTTTATGCTTCTTAGCCCCCAAAAGTTCTGCCCAAGTACCATTCACTCTCCTCTCCAAACCTAGGTCAAAACAAAAAAATCTTACTCACTTAGAAAAGTCACCCCACCAACTTTTTTTGTCCTCTCATATTTTTTTTCAAAGCTTCTCACTCTCTAACAATCATAACTCAGCTCCTTCATTATACTTCCACCATAAACACTTTCATCCCAAACCCCTTGCTCTATATCCAAGCTCAACACCATTTCAACCTACCCTTTTTCAACATTTTTTGGGTAATGATTTTAGCTTAAACTTTGTTAACTTTTTGGTTCTGTTTTTGTGTTGAAAATGGTTGTTTGTTCTTGGTTGATCTTTTGAGAGGGTTTTAGACTCAAGCTTGTAAAAAATGATTAACTTTGATTTACACTTTTTTTTGGGATTTCTTGCTCTTGCTACTTTTATCCACCATCTTTAGTCAAACTTTGTATTTTGTTCCATTTGCTATTTATTGTTGACTTGTTTTCACATTTATTTGGTTGATGAGATCTATTAGATCATGGCCATGGTTGTTTAGAGTTTATAAAACCTTCAATGTTTCAAATCTATTAATGATTGATCAATAGATCCTTCATGATACTTTGAGGCATTGATAGGTTGCCTCTACTTCAACCTTATTTGGGTCATTTGATACATAGATGAAACCATTTTCTTTACGTTTAACTTGTTATTCTATTTGCTCATTGTTATTCTACTAACCACTAACTACTAACTCCTAACATTTACATTATTTCACTTTACTTCCTTGCAATTTATTTTATTGTTCACTTTATTTCAAGTACTTTATGTTTATATTTATGTTTATTGTTATCTAACCATATCATTTACATTATGCTAATTTATTTACTCTCTTACCATCTTGCTAAATAAAAGAGGAGTAAAAACAAAAATAAAGAGAACAAATCATAATATTGATAGATGGACTTAGGGTTGCATAACTTTCTTTGTTACAAATCTATTGTTAGTTGATTTTTCAATCATCTTCAATACTTTGCATCAATGATAAGCTATCCCTTAATGTGTCATATTTTGAGTCTTTTTGACCTATGAAAAATAGTCCTCAAGATGTTCATTTTGTACATATTACTAACCACTAATTTTACTTCACTAACTTTTTTTTATCATTAACCTTTGTTATTGCGATTTTGCTACCATTAACTTGTGGTTTATTTTGTGTCATTTACATTCACTAACCATTATTATTGTGATATTGTCATTCTTTATCTTGTGATTTACTTTTATGTCATTACCTTGTAATTTACATTCAAGTACTCATTATCATCATCATTGTACAAACTCATCATGCATGTTTATTTACTTGTTATTTATTTCATTGTCATCATACATTAAAAATAACAAAAACATGATAAAATGGTAAGACCAAAAATATTCACTCCACTCTTAATCAACTTGGACTTAGAGGATTTCATCTTAAGACCTTTGCTTGGAAGCCTTCCTTTACTCTTTGTGATACTTTGTAAACACTTGGATTTTCATTCGTAACTTACATGCACGTTGTAAGAATGGCATCATGGCACCACCTTAGGGGGACATGTTTGTAAGACCATTATCCTTTGTTTAGCTTAAGTCACTTTTGCACACAAAAGGCTTTCTCTTGGGCTACCTTACAATGAGACTCTTTAATTTCTTGTTGGTTACTTTGCATTCATGTTGCATAAGCCAAATTTCATAATCAAAATAAAATAAACCCTTAATTCAACGTCAAGTGGCATTTTCTTATCCAAATTCAAAAGCACTTAATAATTACGATTATTATTATGCGCCACGAGCCTTAAGTGGTGGAGAATGAGTAAGAATGGAGCATTCATACCCTTACTCTGATTATTTTGGACGTAAGACGCTTGGCTTGTTGTCTAGAATAATCACCTCCGCCATAAAATTTAGTACAATATAATCACAAACACTCATTTCATAAAACCCTTATTCAAGGTAAAAATAATACAACTCATCAAACTCATTTTTGTGCCTTAGGGCATCATCCCGAAAACCCTTTTTTCAAAGGTAAAATCAACCAACACACAAACATTTTCTACTCCGAACTACGGAGCTCTGATTCCTCATCCCCGAATGAGTGATACGTAGGCACAAGGGCCCCAATCCTTGGCGAGCACTATAATAACAAAAAACACCCCCTTCTTTTCACACATTCTTTTGAAAATAAAATAATAATAGATAAATCCCATGTATGTAAAACAACCCAAATGGTTCCCATGGAGTACCATGGACGTAAGGGATGCTAATACCTTCCCCTTACGTAACCGACTTCCGAACCCAAATCTCGGTTACGAGACCGATTCCTTATTCTCTTTTAGCGCTTCCCGTGCGCGTCTCCTTTCTGAGGGTTTTATCGACTATTTTCCCTCGCCTCTCCGATAGAGGCATCCAAATAAAATTCGGTGGCGACTCTTCTGACTTTGCCTCTCTTTGTGATGAGGACGTAATCCAAGACATAAATGATACAATGAAAAGCTTAGAAGGTCCTATGACAAGGGCACGTGCAAGAAGAGTCAATGATGCTTTAGTTCACTTCATGATCAAGTCAATAGAATGCATGGGCCATATTGAAGAAAAAGAGCCCAAGTTTATTCTTATCATCCAAGCATGTGATAAAAGGCCCAATAATGCATAAATAAATAAAAAAAAGGAAATACCAATAACCATACTATAATGGACGAAAATTGCAAGAGAAGTGGTAAATAAAGAATTGCCATTATTCTGCCCTTTCAAGAACCCCTATATCTCTTCTTTACTTTGCACTTTCTTTGTAATAACTCAACCCACTATCATGATAATTAGTGGCTGAAACCCTTTTGTTTTCTTAGGAGTTAACTTTTACTTATTTCATCATCTTAAGCCATTCCTATATAAAGGAGGCATATATCTTCTTTTTGGATCAATGAATTTTGGCAAGTTTACACATTGTGTAAGTGAGAGTATTTGCTCTTAGGTTCTGGATTGGACCAAAATTGAACTTATCAAGAAATCATTTTCTTGTGGTGATCCTCATCCATAGGCTTATCATTCTCTCTTGGATTAGAAAGAGTATGGTGCCCCTTCTACTTAATTCCATTTCTTATTTCTCATTTATTTCATATCAGTCTCATTTATTTTATATGCATGTATCAAATTCTATCATTCATTCAATTATAAGGCAGATTACTTCCTCTGAGTCACAAAAGAATTAATATTCCAAAAGTTAACAAAGTTGTTTCAGGAATTTTGAAGGAAATGCATAATTCTCAAAAGTTAGTGCATATCAAGTGGTATCAGAGCATATTCCAAAAAAAAAAGGGCTGAAATGTGGTAAATTGTCTATATTCTTGTTCTTCATTATTATCCATTTATCATTATAAAAAAACAATTCGAAAAAAAAAGGTATAAAAAAAAATTGAAAAAAAAAGGATCTGATTGTTAAAGATTGTGATTCAAAAAAAAAATCTATTTTTTTTCTTGCCACACTCTTAAATTTCTCCTTGTTTCCTTTGTTTTAGAGTCTTTTTTTTTTGTTTGCTGTTTTTTAAGTTTTTTTGTGTGTTGATTATCATCTGAAATTGATTTCTTTGTGTTGATTCATTTTGGTTTCTCTAAAGAACTAAAAGAGCAAATTGAGTGGTAAAAGGTAGAGTATTTTTATTATTAAAAAAAAAGTCAAAAAAAAAATTGAGTGAAACACGAGTGATTGAGTATAAACACGTGAGTAGAGTGGTGAGGTCCATTTTTAAACACTTGTTCCTAATTTCACAAATATTTCACAATTATGTCTAGTCCACCTTCACCTAGAACAACAGCTTTAACTGTTCAGATCGCAGCCATGCGTGACAATTTTGAAAGATTGTTAAGAGAACAAGGTGAACAACTTCAACAAAGAATTGATGAGTTGGAAAGGAGGCCCCAAAATTCTAATGATGGTAGTGGTGATGAGGAGGAAAGAAGACGTAGAAGGAGACAAGAGGGAGATATTTTGAGGGGCATAAAAATTAAAGTTCCATCTTTTGTTGGGAAGAGTGACCCGGAGGCATATCTAGAATGGGAGACTAAACTTGAACAAATATTTAATTGTCACAATTATTCTAATCTTGAAAAAGTGCAGGTTGCTTCTATTGAGTTCAAGGAGTATGCCTTAGTTTGGTGGGATCAATTGACCAAAGATAGAAGGAGGTATGCAGAACGACCAATTGATACTTGGGAAGAGATGAAAAGAATCATGAGGAGAAGGTTTGTTCCTTCCTATTATCATAGGGAATTGCACAACAAATTGAAAAGACTCACTCAAGGTTCTAAAAGTGTTGAAGAATATTTCAAGGAGATGGAAGTTCTCAAAATTAGAGCTAATGTAGAGGAGGACGATGAAGCAACTATGGCTAGGTTTCTCTATGGTCTAAATCATGACATTAGTGACATAGTGGAACTTCATCACTATGTTGAAATGGATGAATTGGTACACCAAGCTATCAAAGTGGAACAATAACTCAAAAGAAAGAGCCAAGCAAGGAGAAATTCCACCACTTTCAATTCTCAAAGTTGGAAGGACAAAACAAAGAAGGAGGGTACTTCATCATCTAAGGAAGCCACAGTTGAAAACAAAGGTAAAACTATTACACCTTCTTCTTCAAGTGTTTCAACTAACAAAAGTGTTAAGTGTTTCAAGTGTCAAGGCCAAGGACATATTGCATCTCAATGTCCAACAAAGAGAACTATGCTTATGGAAGAAAATGAAGAAATTGTTGAAAAGGAGGATGGTGATTATGATGAGGAGTTTGAAGAAGAAATACCTAGTGGAGATTTACTCATGGTGAGAAGAATGTTGGGAAGTCAAATAAAGGAGGAGGATACAAGTCAAAGAGAAAACCTTTTTCATACAAGATGCTTTGTGCAAGGAAAGGTTTGTTCTTTAATAATTGATGGAGGAAGTTGTACAAATGTTGCAAGCACGCGTCTGGTTTCTAAACTAAAATTGGAAACAAAACCTCACCCTAAGCCTTACAAACTCCAATGGCTTAATGAAAGTGTAGAAATGCTTGTTAATAAACAAGTTGAGATTTGTTTTAAAATTGGAAAATATGAGGATGTAGTGTTGTGTGATGTAGTACCAATGGAAGCTAGTCATTTGTTATTAGGTAGGCCTTGGCAATTTGATAGAAAAGCCAATCATGATGGGTACTCCAATAAGTACTCTTTTATGTATCATGATCAAAAGATCAATCTTGTACCGTTAAATCCTAGTGAGGTGAGAGAAGATCAAAGAAAAATGAGAGAAAAATATGATCAAAAAAGAAAAGAAAAAGAAAAAGAAAAAGAAAAAGAAAAAGAAAAAGAAAAAGAAAAAGAAAAAGAAAAAGAAAAAGAAAAAGAAAAAGAAAAAGAAAAAGAAAAAGAAAAGAATGAAAAGAAAAAGAATGATAAAAGAGAAAAGAAACAAAGTTTAATTGCAAAAAAAAGAGATGTGAAAAAAAGCAATTGTGTCACACCAGCCTTTGTACTTGCTCTTTTGCAAGGAGGTGCCTTTGCTAACCACTATTTCTAATGAAAAAAATTGCCAAATTGTGTTGAGTCTCTTTTGCAGGAATTTAAAGAATTGTTTCCGAAAGAGGTGTCAAGTGGTTTACCACCTATAAGAGGAATTGAACATCATATTGATCTCAATCCAGGAGCATCTTTGCCTAATAGGCCAGCATATAGAAGCAATCCACAACAAACTCAGGAGATACAAAGGCAAGTTGCTGAATTGATAAGTAAAGGATGGGTAAGAGAAAGTTTAAGTCCTTGTGTTGTCCCTATTATTCTAGTCCCTAAAAAGGATGGTAGTTGGAGGATGTGCACTGATTGTAGGGACATTAACAATATTACCATTAAATATAGGCATCCTATTCCTAGACTAGATGATTTGCTTGATGAATTGTTTGGTGCATGCTTATTTTCTAAAATTGATTTGAAAAGTGGATATCACCAAATTAGGATAAGGGAAGGGGATGAATGGAAAACTGCTTTTAAAACAAAATTTGGTTTGTATGAGTGGATGGTTATGCCTTTTGGATTAACTAATGCACCTAGTACTTTCATGAGACTAATGAACCATGTGTTAAGGGAGTTCTTGGGTAAGTTTGTTGTTGTATATTTTGATGATATTTTGATTTATAGCAAGAACTTAGATGATCACTGCATTCATTTAAGGGTTGTTTTGCAAGTGCTAAGATATGAAAATTTGTATGCCAACCTAGAAAAATGTGTCTTTTGCACCGATCATGTGATTTTCTTAGGTTTCATTGTAAGCTCTAAAGGAGTCCACGTTGATGAGGAAAAGGTGAAAGCCATTCGAGAGTGGCCTCCTCCCAAAAATGTAAGTGAGGTAAGAAGCTTTCATGGTTTGGCTAGTTTTTATAGGAGGTTTGTGAAGGACTTTAGTACCTTGGCAGCACCCCTCAATGAAATTGTTAAAAAGGATGTTGGTTTTAAATGGGGTGAGAAACAAGAGCAAGCCTTTGCTGCCCTAAAGGAAAAGCTCACCCAAGCACCAATTCTTGCATTGCCTAATTTTTCTAAATCTTTTGAAATCGAATGTGATGCATCTAATGTGGGAATTGGAGCTGTTTTGTTGCAGGAAGGTCATCCACTTGCTTATTTTAGTGAAAAGCTAAAAGGGGTTGCCCTTAATTATTCTACATATGATAAGGAATTGTATTCCTTGGTGAGAGCTCTACAAACTTGGCAACATTACCTGCTGCCCAAAGAGTTTGTCATTCATAGTGATCACGAATCCTTGAAACATTTGAAGGGACAAGGTAAGTTGAATAAGAGGCATGCCAAGTGGGTTGAGTTTCTTGAACAATTTCCTTATGTAATCAAGCATAAGAAAGGTAAATCTAATGTTGTGGCAGATGCACTCTCAAGAAGACATGTCTTGCTTTCTACTCTTGAAACAAAAGTTTTTGGTCTTGAGCATATTAAAGATTTGTATAAAAGTGACCTTGAATTTTCTTCAAATTTTTTAGCTTGTGAGCATACTGCCTTCAATGGGTATTTTAGGCACAATGGTTATTTATTTAAAGAAAAAAAACTATGTGTGCCTAAAGGTTCCATTAGAGAATTACTTGTAAAAGAGGCGCATGAGGGAGGACTAATGGGTCATTTTGGGGTTTCTAAAACTCTAGAATTCTTAAAAGAACATTTTTATTGGCCTCACATGAAAATTGATGTCCAAAAGCTTTGTGAAAGATGCATTGTGTGTAAAAAGGCTAAATCAAAAGTTATGCCTCATGGTTTGTATACTCCTTTGCCTGTACCTGAATTTCCTTGGATTGACATTTCCATGGACTTTGTTTTGGGGCTGCCTAGAACAAAGAATGGCAAAGATTCTATTTTTCTAGTTGTGGACAGGTTTTCAAAAATGACACATTTTATTCCATGTAAAAAGGTGGATGATACGTGTCATGTTGCTGATTTGTTCTTTAAGGAAGTGGTGCGCCTACATGGCTTACCAAGGAGCATTGTCTCTGATCGTGACTCCAAGTTCTTAAGCCATTTTTGGAGGAATTTGTGGGCAAAGGTGGGTACAAAGTTATTATTTTCCACTACTTGTCATCCCCAAACAGATGGACAAACTGAAGTAGTAAATAGAACTCTTTCTACTCTTCTTAGGGTTGTTCTTAAAAAGAATTTAAAAATGTGGGAGGAATGGTTACCTCATGTAGAGTTTGCTTACAATAGGGTTGTCCATAGCACTACACAACATTCACCTTTCGAGATTGTGTATGGTTTTAATCCTTTAACACCTCTTGATTTGTTACCATTGCCTAACACATCTATTTTGAAGCATAAAGATGGGAAAACTAAGGCTGAATTTGTGAGAAAATTGCATGAACAAGTAAAATTGCACATTGAAAAGAAAAATAAAAGTTATGCAAAAAGTGCAAACAAAGGGCGAAAGAAAGTTATTTTTGAACCCGGGGATTGGGTTTGGATACATTTGAGAAAAGAGAGATTCCCATCACAAAGGAAGTCCAAACTTCAACCTAGGGGAGATGGACCATTTCAAGTACTTTCAAGGATCAATGACAATGCCTACAAAATAGAACTTCCAGGTGAGTATGGGGTAAGTACTACTTTTAATGTGGCTGATTTATCTCCTTTTGATGTAGGTGATGATGGTCTAAATTCGAGGTCGAATTCTTTTCAAGAAGGAGGGAATGATGAGGACGTAATCCAAGACATAAATGATACAATGCAAAGCTTAGGAGGTCCTATGACAAGGGCACGTGCAAGAAGAGTCAATGATGCTTTAGTTCACTTCATGATCAAGTCAATAGAATGCATGGGCCATATTGAAGAAAAAGAGCCCAAGTTTATTCTTATCATCCAAGCATGTGATAAAAGGCCCAATAATGCATAAATAAATAAAAATAAAGGAAATACCAATAACCACACTATAATGGACGAAAATTGCAAGAGAAGTGGTAAATAAAGAATTGCCATTATTCTGCCCTTTCAAGAACCCCTCTATCTCTTCTTTATTTTGCACTTTCTTTGTAATAACTCAACCCACTATCATGATAATTAGTGGCTGAAACCCTTATGTTTTCTTAGGAGTTAATTTTTAATTATTTCATCATCTTAAGCCATTCCTATATAAATGAGGCATGTATCTTCTTTTTGGATCAATGAATTTTTGCAAGTTTACACATTGTGTAAGTGAGAGTATTTGCTCTTAGGTTCTGGATTGGACCAAAATTGATCTTATCAAGAAATCATTTTCTTGTGGTGATCCTCATCCATAGGCTTATCATTCTCTCTTGGATTAGAAAGAGTGTGGTGCCACTTCTACTTAATTCCATTTCTTATTTCTCATTTATTTCATATCAGTCTCATTTATTTTATATGCATGTATCAAATTCTGTCATTCTTTCAATTATAAGGCAGATTACTTACTCTGAGTCACAAAAGAATTAATATTCCAAAAGTTAACGAAGTTGTTTCAGGAATTTTGAAGGAAATGCATAATTCTCAAAAGTTAGTGCATATCACTTTGGCATCTCTTTAGTCCTGGTTTCGTTATCGTGAAATCCCAGTAGCGACAACTGTCCCAGAAGTACAACGAGGAAATCAACATGAGAGTGTTGTAATCTAAATTCAATTTCGATAGTATAATCAGGTCATATATTCCTATGTCTTTCCAAGCCCGGGCTTTTGCTTTCTCTACTTTGGTTAACCAATTTAGGTAATCAGTAGGAACATTAAAGGTGGAAGTAGCACGGAAGGCTCTGAAACCATTATTCATAAACCTCAGATCTATAATATCTCAGCCTTAGGGTTTTCAATGGAGGTAGTTTTAGTTCTAGGGTTTCTAGCCTGCCCTATGGGTTTGCATTTGTGGTAAGAGGGGAAGAATTCGGATAATGCATAAGTTTTTTTAGAAATAGAAACAGGAATAAGTACCTGAGAATTGTAAATTCTGCACTGTTCTTCTGTCTGAGGCTCTGGTATGTATTGTCGGTTTCCAACCGCGAGTGGAGCAGACAACATGGCGAATGGAGGAAGTTCAGAGATCTTTTTTGGAGCTTTTATCCTGTTGGTGGTGGTTTTGACAGAGACACTTGTTCCCTTAAGAGCTTTGCTTGAGGTTGCCATTGTTAGACTTTGAAGGAAATATGGGTTTAGTTGAAGAATATTTGAAGAAAGGAGAGTTAGAGTGTTTGGAGACTCAGAAGGCGTAAGAAAAAATGTGAAATGGGTAAGCTAGTGATTTTTATAGGCATGCTTGGAAGAGAAAACATTTCAAATCAGTATTAATGGTGGACTAGTTAGTGGGAGACGTGTCTCCCTTGGGCAGTGTAATGAAGATCTCAATTAATGATGTAGCCCATGATTTCCTAGAAGCTAGGAAACGTGATGAGTAAAAAGATTCGGTTGTGGGCTGAAAAGACGTGGGTAGGAAAAAGACAATGATGACTCTGACGTCACCAGACAAGTTGGAGAAACTGAAAAGTTTTGCTAACACTGGGACACTTGACACAATGTCAGAGTTATCAAGGCGTCGAAACAGGGTCTCAAAAAATGTCTTTTTCCCACAAGTGTCGAAAATAATATTTTTGGGGGCAATTTGTTAGCTCATATTTTCGACGCCCATTAAGAATTACCAAAATTGGAAATCATATGTACAACTGTTTTCGACCAAGAAGTGGTATTCAACCAGCTAGAGGTGATTCGACTGGGCAAGGTGAATAAGGATCAACATACAACTGAGACTCTAGAAGAATCTCTTAAAGAAATGGTTGAAAATAGTTTTCGATCAAAGATTCAAAATTCAAATAAGGGAGGGAACTTCGCCCTCATCAGAAACTGTTGAGAGCACACGTGGAGCATAGTGGACGAATGCGCACATGCAAGGCACCATATGTCTCGACGTAATTGAGGAATCATCAGAAACGGTTATCTCGATCCAGTATAAATATAGGGTCTTAGTGTTAGAAAAGTGTGTGTAAAAATATGTACAAAAACCTATAAATTTACCAAGTACTCGTGTGAAGAAGAATCGTAAATCACAGAATGTACGTTTGTTTACACCATTGTTAGTTACTTTAAAGTAATATAAATTTATCTTTACTTTTGTTTTCCAGAAATATACTTCCTTACTTCTTCATTCCAAACACCCTCCTTTTACTTTGTCATTTACAGTTTTAAGATTTCCTTATTTTTTCCTTGCTTTCAACATTTACTTTGTAGTTTTAAGATACATGTACTTTCGACATTTACTTTGTTATTTACAAATCCTTTACAATTTCTCTCGTTCATATCACCCTTTTTATTAGTTTTCAAACTCTAATTTTGCGCTTATTATTGAGCATTCGTTACTACCAAAATTCATTTAGAAAACAATTAGCACATGTCCTAGGATCAATATGATCAATCTTGCAAATAACCAAATTTAAAAATTTGGAAGATCAACGGTTGTTTACCGATTTTCAAAGTAAACAAATTGGCACACCTTGTGGGACCAGTGCTAACGTTACGTATTGTGTGTAGTTCTGGTTGTTAAGTTTTTTTTTTGGGAAAAGATTCGTTATATGTTATTAAGAAGTGGTAAAATAGCCATAAATGACGAACAACGAACAGGGAGAGAATCCCATATGAGGATGGCGAATGTGAATGCGCCAGAGACCTAAAACTCTCAAAATCCATCAACCAGTAACATAAAACCCCCTTCTTCTTCGATAGGGGCAAACACGGCCACAATGCATGTGTCTGAAGTAGTTTCATCTATTGTGAGTTCGATGCCTACGCATTCGATCTCCCATACTGAACCAATTTTAACCTACATTGGGCCTAGGGGACCTCCTCATACTCCCTCACCAATTAGAGATATTCCAAATAGGCCATTGGTACCCCCTGGTTTCTCAATACCATTTGGTAGTCGAGAACAACCATATGGAATGCCAACTCCAATGATGGCCAATTTACAAAATGTTGGTTCTACTTTTTCAGAACCGGTAGTTAACATAAATTCTACAATGCAAGGGTCTGGGATTAACATGGGTCGAACTAACCAATCTTCAGGTTTGAGACACCAACACAACTACCTACTCTTACCAATAACTCTGCAGCAGCATGGAGGCAACAGATGGACGAAAGCAATCATGAAATGGTTCAAATGTTAACTCAAACTTTGACCACTATGTTGAATCCTCCGATTCAAAATATGACCCAGTCGAATCAACAGATGACATCACATGTGGCTCGAATGTCTGAGTTTCTTGGTGTACCTCAACACCAACGACCTTTTCCTAGAGATTGGGTAAGAGAGAATCAAGAGGCCACTTTTGAAGAAGACCTCACCATTAACCAGATCCCACAAAACCAAGGGGGAGTAGCAGTACCCCCTAGGATCAAACCACAAATACCTAGGGAACCAAGGATATTAATGGTGAATAGAAATCAAACTGTTGATGATATCATACGTCAAGTTCGACATGACGATGTGGCAGTAGATAATAATCTATCAGCTATAGTCGAAAGAATCATGGTTCGAAATGGGGTAAATTTCGGCCTTAGAAAACCAAATTATACGTCGCCTTTGTCAGAGTATATCTTATAGGCAGAAGCACCCCGTAGAACCAAAATTCTCAAATTCACCAAGTTTGCTGGGGATACTACTGAGTCTACTGTTGAGCACGTGGCGAGATATTTAATCGAGGCTGGAGATATGTCAAATAATGAGAGCCTTAGGATAAACTTTTTTCCAAGTTCTCTCACAAAGAATGCTTTCACATGGTTCACGACCTTGCCCCAAAGTTTGATCCACACTTGGAACCAACTGGAAAGAATGTTCCATGAACAGTTTTACATGGGGCAAACGAAGACAAGTTTGAAGGAGTTGGCTGGTGTCAAGCGAAAGTTCACTGAACCAATTGAGGACTATCTAAATAGGTTTCGATTACTTGAAGCTAGGTGTTTTACGTAAATACCATAGCATGAACTGGTCGAAATGGCCGATGGGGGCCTTGACTATTCGATTAGAAAGAAATTAGATACTCAGTACCTAAGGGATATGGCCCAATTGGATGACAGGGTTCGACAGTTAAGACGTTTGAAGGAAGAAAAGGCTAGGGAAAATAAAGGTAAAAGGGTAGCTTGTGTCGATTTCAGGAATGATGACGAAGGTTCATGTCATAAATTTTCAGACTTCGACGACAATGAGATCAACCTTGTTGAATTGACGCAAGGGCCACCATATGCGTGCAAAGTTTTAGCACCTTCGAATGGGAAAAATCATGTCGAACCTGAAAAGAGTGTCAAATTTCCTAAGAAAACTTATACGTTTGACGTTACAAAATGTGACGAAATTTTCGACTTATTAGTCAAAGATTGTCAAATGATAGTACCTCTAGGTGCTAAAGTACGCCCTTTAGAGCAAATCTTAATTAGGGTGAGATGGATTATTTGCTACTCTGTAACACTTGTAATCTTGTTCCCAAGAGAAAGTAAAGAATAACACTTTATAATCAATTTCATTGCGTTCTTCTTACTTTCCTCTTTTCTACTCTTGTGGATTTTTTACCGACCAAGAAACCGATTATACTTTGTTATTTCGACATCGTTTTTCACAATAATAACCATATTTCTTCATCACTAAACCTCCATTAAACCTTGCTTCAACCTCCATAAAACTCACCTTGCAATCTACACTCTTTCTATTCCATAATACAACATCTTCCATTTACAATACACCCTTTTATCAACTTTACTTAATCATAGCCATGTCTAGTTGGTAACTGTTATTTTGAACCAAACAATGGACACAAAGAAACAACATCGTACAACAAGTAACCATAATAACATAAGTGAAATATTTGTTTGTTTCACTTCATGTTTATCATCTTCATTAAAGAAGCTCTGATCTAAATCAATCCATTGTTTTTGAAGCCAAACCTCCACACCACTGACCCAGATGAAACTTCACCAAGAGCCACCATGAACCACCTTCTTCAAACCAACTCAAACACAACCGCCGACGACACCCTACACGGACAACATAACAATCTCACCACCAGTCATCTTCAAAAGACCAACAATACATCTCTTTCTTCATTTTCACTCACCTTCTTCATCAACTCCCTCCTCAGACGTGTGCGCCGCCCTGTTTACACCATAACCACCATCAAAATACCTATAACACACCTTATGATTCACGATCTGATATTCCATATGATGAGGACGTAATCCAAGACATAAATGATACAATGAAAAGCTTAGGAGGTCTTATGACAAGGGCACGTGCAAGAAGAGTCAATGATGCTTTAGTTCACTTCATGATCAAGTCAATAGAATGCATGGGCCAGATTGAAGAAAAAGAGCCCAAGTTTATTCTTATCATCCAAGCATGTGACAAAAGGCCCAATAATGCATAAATAAATAAAAATAAAGGAAATACCAATAACCACACTATAATGGACGAAAATTGCAAGAGAAGTGGTAAATAAAGAATTGCCATTATTCTGCCCTTTCAAGAACCCCACTATCTCTTCTTTATTTTGCACTTTCTTTGTAATAACTCAACCCACTATCATGATAATTAGTGGATGAAACCTTTTGTTTTCTTAGGAGTTAATTTTTACTTATTTCATCATCTTAAGCCATTCCTATATAAAGGAGGCATGTATCTTCTTTTTGGATCAATGAATTTTGGCAAGTTTACACATTGTGTAAGTGAGAGTATTTGCTCTTAGGTTCTGGATTGGACCAAAATTGATTTTATCAAGAAATCCTTTTCTTGTGGTGATCCTCATCCATAGGCTTATCATTCTCTCTTGGATTAGAAAGAGTGTGGCGCCCCTTCTACTTAACTCCATTTCTTATTTCTCCTTTATTTCATATCAATCTCGTTTATTTTATATGCATGTATCAAATTCTGTCATTCTTTCAATTATAAGGCAGATTACTTCCTCTGAGTCACAAAAGAATTAATATTCCAAAAGTTAACAAAGTTGTTTCAGGAATTTTGAAGGAAATGCATAAGTCTCAAAGGTTAGTGCATATCAAATGGTAATCATTCCAAAAAAAAAGGGGGCCGAAAGGTGGTAAATTGTCTATATTCTTGTTCTTCATTATTATCCATTTATCATTATAAAAAAATTCGAAAAAAAAAGGGGTATAAGAAAAAAAAAATAAAAAAAAAAGGGATCTGATTGTTAAAGATTGTGATTCAAAAAAAAAAAGTTCTATTTGTTTTCTTGCCACACTCTTAAAATTCTTCTGGTTTCCTTTGTTTTAGAGTCTTTTTTTTGTTTGCTGTTTTTTAAAGTTTTTTGTGTGTTGATTATCATCTGAAATTGATTTCTTTGTGTTGATTCATTTTGGTTTCTCTAAAGAACTAAAAGAGCAAATTGAGTGGTAAAAGGCAGAGTGTTTTTATTATTATAAAAAAAAGCCAAAATAAAAAAAAATTGAGGGAAACACGAGTGATTGAGTGTAAACACGTGAGTAGAGTGGTGAGGTCCATTTTTAAACACTTATTCCTAATTTCACAAATATTTCACAATTATGTCTAGTCCACCTTCACCTAGAACAACAAATTTAACTGTTCAGATCGCAGTCATGCGTGACAATTTTGAAAGATTGTTAAGAGAACAAGGTGAACAACTTCAACAAAGAATTGATGAGTTGGAAAGGAGGCCCCAAAATTCTAATGATGGTAGTGGTGATGAGGAGGAAAGAAGACGTAGAAGGAGACAAGGGGGAGATAATTTGAGGGGCATAAAAATTAAAGTTCCAACTTTTGTTGGGAAGAGTGACCCAGAGGCATATCTAGAATGGGAGACTAAACTTGAACAAATTTTTAATTGTCACAATTATTCTAATCTTGAAAAAGTGCAGGTTGCTTCTATTGAGTTCAAGGAGTATGCCTTAGTTTGGTGGGATCAATTGACCAAAGATAGAAGGAGGTATGCAGAACGACCAATTGATACTTGGGAAGAGATGAAAAGAATCATGAGGAGAAGGTTTGTCCCTTCCTATTATCATAGGGAATTGCACAACAAATTGCAAAGACTCACTCAAGGTTCTAAAAGTGTTGAAGAATATTTCAAGGAGATGGAAGTTCTCCAAATTAGAGCTAATGTAGAGGAGGACGATGAAGCAACTATGGCTAGGTTTCTCCATGGTCTAAATCATGACATTAGTGACATAGTGGAACTTCATCACTATGTTGAAATGGATGAATTGGTACACCAAGCTATCAAAGTGGAACAACAACTCAAAAGAAAGAGCCAAGCAAGGAGAAATTCCACCACTTTCAATTCTCAAAGTTGGAAGGATAAAACAAAGAAGGAGGGTGCTTCATCATCTAAGGAAGCCACGGTTGAAAACAAAGGTAAAACTATTACATCTTCTTCTTCAAGTGTTTCAACTAACAAAAGTGTTAAGTGTTTTAAGTGTCAAGGCCAAGGACATATTGCATCTCAATGTCCAACAAAGAGAACTATGCTTATGGAAGAAAATGAAGAAATTGTTGAAGAGGAGGATGGTGATTATGATGAGGAGTTTGAAGAAGAAATACCTAGTGGAGATTTACTTATGGTGAGAAGAATGTTGGGAAGCCAAATAAAGGAGGAGGATACAAGTCAAAGAGAAAACCTTTTTCATACAAGATGCTTTGTGCAAGGAAAGGTTTGTTCTTTAATAATTGATGGAGGAAGTTGTACAAATGTTGCAAGCACGCGTCTGGTTTCTAAACTAAAATTGGAAACAAAACCTCACCCTAAGCCTTACAAACTCCAATGGCTTAATGAAAGTGTAGAAATGCTTGTTAATAAACAAGTTGAGATTTGTTTTAAAATTGGAAAATATGAGGATGTAGTGTTGTGTGATGTAGTACCAATGGAAGCTAGTCATTTGTTATTAGGTAGGCCTTGGCAATTTGATAGAAAAGCCAATCATGATGGGTACTCCAATAAGTACTCTTTTATGTATCATGATCAAAAGATCAATCTTGTACCGTTAAATCCTAGTGAGGTGAGAGAAGATCAAAGAAAAATGAGAGAAAAATATGATCAAGAAAGAAAAGAAAAAGAAAAAAAAAAGAAAAGAAAAAGAAAAAAAAAGAAAAAGAAAAGAATGAAAAGAAAAAGAATGATAAAAGAGAAAAGAAACAAAGTTTAATTGCAAAAAAAAGAGATGTGAAAAAAGCAATTGTGTCACACCAGCCTTTGTACTTGCTCTTTTGCAAGGAGGTGCCTTTGCTAACCACTATTTCTAATGAAAAAAAATTGCCAAATTGTGTTGAGTCTCTTTTGCAGGAATTTAAAGAATTGTTTCCGGAAGAGGTGCCAAGTGGTTTACCACCTATAAGAGGAATTGAACATCATATCGATCTCAATCCAGGAGCATCTTTGCCTAATAGGCCAGCATATAGAAGCAATCCACAACAAACTCAAGAGATACAAAGGCAAGTTGCTGAATTGATAAGTAAAGGATGGGTAAGAGAAAGTTTAAGTCCTTGTGCTGTCCCTATTATTCTAGTCCCTAAAAAGGATGGTAGTTGGAGGATGTGCACTGATTGTAGGGCCATTAACAATATTACCATTAAATATAGGCATCATATTCCTAGACTAGATGATTTGCTTGATGAATTATTTGGTGCATGCTTATTTTCTAAAATTGATTTGAAAAGTGGATATCACCAAATTAGAATAAGGGAAGGGGATGAATGGAAAACTGCTTTTAAAACAAAATTTGGTTTGTATGAGTGGATGGTTATGCCTTTTGGATTAACTAATGCACCTAGTACTTTCATGAGACTAATGAACCATGTGTTAAGGGAGTTCTTGGGTAAGTTTGTTGTTGTGTATTTTGATGATATTTTGATTTATAGCAAGAACTTAGATGATCATTGCATTCATTTAAGGGTTGTTTTGCAAGTGCTAAGATATGAAAATTTGTATGCCAACCTAGAAAAATGTGTCTTTTGCACCGATCATGTGATTTTCTTAGGTTTCATTGTAAGCTCTAAAGGAGTCCACGTTGATGAGGAAAAGGTGAAAGCCATTCGAGAGTGGCCTCCTCCCAAAAATGTAAGTGAGGTAAGAAGCTTTCATGGTTTGGCTAGTTTTTATAGGAGGTTTGTGAAGGACTTTAGTACCTTGGCAGCACCCCTCAATGAAATTGTTAAAAAGGATGTTGGTTTTAAATGGGGTGAGAAACAAGAGCAAGCCTTTGCTGCCCTAAAGGAAAAGCTCACCCAAGCACCAATCCTTGCATTGCCTAATTTTTCTAAATCTTTTGAAATCGAATGTGATGCATCTAATGTGGGAATTGGAGCTGTTTTGTTGCAGGAAGGTCATCCACTTGCTTATTTTAGTGAAAAGCTAAAAGGGGCTGCCCTTAATTATTCTACATATGATAAGGAATTGTATTCCTTGGTGAGAGCTCTACAAACTTGGCAACATTACCTGCTGCCCAAAGAGTTTGTCATTCATAGTGATCACGAATCCTTGCAACATTTGAAGGGACAAGGTGATGAGGACGTAATCCAAGACATAAATGATACAATGCAAAGCTTAGGAGGTCCTATGACAAGGGCACGTGCAAGAAGAGTCAATGATGCTTTAGTTCACTTCATGATCAAGTCAATAGAATGCATGGGCCAGATTGAAGAAAAAGAGCCCAAGTTTATTCTTATCATCCAAGCATGTGATAAAAGGCCCAATAATGCATAAATAAATAAAAATAAAGGAAATACCAATAACCACACTATAATGGACGAAAATTACAAGAGAAGTGGTAAATAAAGAATTGTCATTATTCTGCCCTTTCAAGAACCCCATTATCTCTTCCTTATTTTGCACTTTCTTTGTAATAACTCAACCCACTATCATGATAATTAGTGGCTGAAACCCTTTTGTTTTCTTAGGAGTTAATTTTTACTTATTTCATCATCTTAAGTCATTCCTATATAAAGGAGGCATGTATCTTCTTTTTGAATCCATGAATTTTGGCAAGTTTACACATTGTGTAAGTGAGAGTATTTGCTCTTAGGTTCTGGATTGGACCAAAATTGATCTTATCAAGAAATCCTTTTCTTGTGGTGATCCTCATCCATAGGCTTATCATTCTCTCTTGGATTAGAAAGAGTGTGGCGCCCTTTCTACTTAATTCCATTTCTTATTTCTCTTTTATTTCATATCAATCTCGTTTATTTTATATGCATGTATCAAATTCTGTCATTCTTTCAATTATAAGGCAGATTACTTCCTCTGAGTCACAAAAGAATTAATATTCCAAAAGTTAACAAAGTTGTTTCAGGAATTTTGAAGGAAATGCATAAGTCTCGAAGGTTAGTGCATATCAAGTGGTATCAGAGCATATTCCAAAAAAAAAGGGCCGAAATGTGGTAAATTGTCTATATTCTTGTTCTTCATTATTATCCATTTATCATTATAAAAAAAAATCGAAAAAAAGGGGTATAAGAAAAAAAAAAGGATCTGATTGTTAAAGATTGTGATTAAAAAAAAATTCTGTTTGTTTTCTTGCCACACTCTTAAAATTCTCCTGGTTTCCTTTGTTTTAGAGTCTTTTTTTTTGGTTTGCTGTTTTTTTAAGTTTTCTGTGTGTTGATTATCATCTGAAATTGATTTCGTTGTGTTGATTCATTTTGGTTTCTCTAAAGAACTAAAAGAGCAAATTGAGTGGTAAAAGGCAGAGTGTTTTTATTATTAAAAAAAAAAGCCAAAAAAAAAATTGAGTGAAACACGAGTGATTGAGTGTAAACACGTGAGTAGAGTGGTGAGATCCATTTTTAAACACTTGTTCCTAATTTCACAAATATTTCACAATTATG
This sequence comes from Lathyrus oleraceus, assembly GCF_024323335.1. Taxonomy (NCBI): domain Eukaryota; kingdom Viridiplantae; phylum Streptophyta; class Magnoliopsida; order Fabales; family Fabaceae; genus Lathyrus; species Lathyrus oleraceus. The sequence continues at coordinate 349,168,204 of NC_066585.1, read as the reverse complement.
TATAGTCCACCTTCACCTAGAACAGCAGCTTTAACTGTTCAGATCGCAGCCATGCGTGACAATTTTGAAAGATTGTTAAGAGAACAAGGTGAACAACTTCAACAAAGAATTGATGAGTTGGAAAGGAGGCCCCAAAATTCTAATGATGGTAGTGGTGATGAGGAGGAAAGAAGACGTAGAAGGAGACAAGGGGGAGATAGTTTGAGGGGCATAAAAATTAAAGTTCCAACTTTTGTTGGGAAGAGTGACCCAGAGGCATATCTAGAATGGGAGACTAAACTTGAACAAATTTTTAATTGTCACAATTATTCTAATCTTGAAAAAGTGCAGGTTGCTTCTATTGAGTTCAAGGAGTATGCCTTAGTTTGGTGGGATCAATTGACCAAAGATAGAAGGAGGTATGCAGAACGACCAATTGATACTTGGGAAGAGATGAAAAGAATCATGAGGAGAAGGTTTGTCCCTTCCTATTATCATAGGGAATTGCACAACAAATTGCAAAGACTCACTCAAGGTTCTAAAGGTGTTGAAGAATATTTCAAGGAGATGGAAGTTCTCCAAATTAGAGCTAATGTAGAGGAGGACGATGAAGCAACTATGGCTAGGTTTCTCCATGGTCTAAATCATGACATTAGTGACATAGTGGAACTTCATCACTATGTTGAAATGGATGAATTGGTACACCAACCTATCAAAGTAGAACAACAACTCAAAAGAAAGAGCCAAGCAAGGAGAAATTCCACCACTTTCAATTCTCAAAGTTGGAAGGACAAAATAAAGAAGGAGGGTGCTTCATCATCTAAGGAAGCCACGGTTGAAAACAAAGGTAAAACTATTACATCTTCTTCTTCAAGTGTTTCAACTAACAAAAGTGTTAAGTGTTTCAAGTGTCAAGGCCAAGGACATATTGCATCTCAATGTCCAACAAAGAGAACTATGCTTATGGAAATAAATGAAGAAATTGTTGAAGAGGAGGATGGTGATTATGATGAGGAGTTTGAAGAAGAAATACCTAGTGGAGATTTACTCATGGTGAGAAGAATGTTGGGAAGCCAAATAAAGGAGGAGGATACAAGTCAAAGAGAAAACCTTTTTCATACAAGATGCTTTGTGTAAGGAAATGTTTGTTCTTTAATAATTGATGGAGGAAGTTGTACAAATGTTGCAAGCACGCGTTTGGTTTCTAAACTAAAATTGGAAACAAAACCTCACCCTAAGCCTTACAAACTCCAATGGCTTAATGAAAATGTAGAAATGCTTGTTAATACACAAGTTGAGATTTGTTTTAAAATTGGAAAATATGAGGATGTAGTGTTGTATGATGTAGTACCAATGGAAGCTAGTCATTTGTTATTAGGTAGGCCTTGGCAATTTGATAGAAAAGCCAATCATGATGGGTGTCGCATCCGCGAAAAACAACCGGTGGGCTAAAACAAAAACAACACAGAGCCGCCACCGTGCGTTATTTATCCCAAAAAAGGGAAAGGAAACGCTCGAAGTAAACCTGGGAAAGGCAAGGTCTCGCGACCAAAGAGAATGGGATCGGGAGTCGGTTATGCGAAGGGAAGGTATTAGCACCCCTACGCATCCGTCGTACTCGTCGGGATCCACGCTCAAAAGATAGGTTAAGGTTGCTAAAACAAACATCACACACACACACACACTGAAAACAACACAGGTGGAGGAAGAAGGGAGAGGGCTCGCTAGGATATCGCATCCTATGCCTATGTATCTCGTCTGGAACGAGAATCAGAACTGCCGTAGTTCGGCTCACGCACGCCAAACAAGACACACACAAACACAGGCAAACTTGGAACCCGAACGCCAATCGCTGGACTTACATTGGCTTCCGAACCAAACAAACACACCCAGGATACGGACAGCCAATCGCTGGTCTTACATCCATATCCTGACACACAAGAAGAAACAAACAACAACAAGTTACTAAGGAGTCAGGCACTCGAGCCTAGCAACTGTCAAGCAAACACACACAAAAAGAAAAAAAAGTGCCCGGAGAGACCTCGCACGGTCTCCTGCCTACGTACCTCATCTGGTATGAGGATCAGGGCGACGTAGTTCCCCTGAACGGGAAAGAAATTCTAACCAGATACAAAGGGAGACACACTACTAGGGAGCTGGACTCGAGCCTAGATGTTATCATGCATCATTGCCCTATGTTATGGTTTCTATCCTAACTTGCACAGGCAGCAAGCTAATCCTAAACAGGCAAAGCAATCAAAGCAAACAATCACAAATAGCACACACTATATCCAAACAGAGGTGGCTCAAACAAGGGTTAGACTGCCAAAGCAAGTCAACTGTATCAGGGTGATGTTAGCTCTTAACCCTGACATTGAGAGTCAGGGTGAAGCCAGATGAAAGGTGAGTGAGGGGTGTGCCTCACAGCTCTTATCCCTGGCCAGGGAGAGCTTCAGACAAAGGAAGTGTGGGTCCAGAAAATGGGAACCCTTCTACACTTATGACACTGACTCAACTGTACAACTGTACATGGATCTTGGGTTAGGATCCACAAGGCATCAACATGTAATGTGAGCCAAGGGAAGACTCAACAGAATAGCAGGAGGTGGACTACACACCTCTTGTGTCTGCCAATTGCCTTGACAAAGGTCTTTTCCTGCTTGGGGACAAAAATAAACAAGCACAAACATCGCCTCTTAAGGAGGACTTCAGACAGGTGCCTGGCCAAGTAACAGGCCAGGTCTTCCAGACTACATGGAGTTAGTGATTCTACCTCAATTGGTTTACACAACCAAGCAGCAGCACAAGCGAGTTCACAATGAACTATAGCAACTAAGGTACCTGAAATCAATCTAACATAATCAGTACTCAGCATAAACATTTAAACAGACAAGTTAAAAGTCAACAGCACAAACAGATAGCAAGCATCAATGCACGAAGGTGCAAGCCACAAGGCCTAAGCATAAGTTTCAATGCCTACAAAACAAACTCAAGTTAGTCATAAACAAGCAATAAACCAATCCCAATTGAGTGCACATCATCAAGTATAAGCAATTGTGCTTTTTGACCTGAAACAAAGCTCAAATGTGAGAACACAAACCACTAGTACAAGACTAGGGTCAAAATAAGATCAATAAGTCAAAACAGAACATGAAACTTATCCAAAATCAAGATCAATCAAATAAGAATCAAATCCAGTTGGTCTCATGTTCAAATCATTCATCAATTTCATTTCATACATCAATCATGGTCAAACATGCAATTTAGAACCTCACAGGACCAAACAGAATGAATCAATTCAAATTCAATCCAAAAAAATTCAATAAATCCCCAAACAATTCACAGCTAAGCAGAATTCATTACATGTCATACACACCAAATTTCAGGCCATTTGGATAAGAGGAAGCAAGTCAATTAAATTCATCAAGTCAAGTCATGCTCATACAAGTCCAAACAAGGCATTAAATCATGCATCAACTTCAAGCAAGCACAAAACAGTGTAGGAACATGATAAATGCACCAAACCAAAACCATGACAAACTTTAATGTGTCTATAATCACTCCACAAAATTTCAAGTCCATCCAATGCATATCCAGAATTTCACAAATCAATTAAAAACATGTCTCACAAGAAGTCAACAATTGGTCAAACAGAAAGGAAATTCTCAATCAAATTGGAAATGCATCCAAAAATTCCAGAAAAATTCACATGTAAACCTAACACCCCTAAGCATCAACATGCAAAATTTCAGCTCATTTTAAGTTCATATGGCATGGTAACAAAATTCATGAAGTTGCACATGAAATGGTGTGACACAAACTGTCACACCTCTAAAGATCATGCCATATCTCTCAATCCAGGAACTCAAAAATCACAAACTCAAAGCCAAAATGTCCATTAAGGTCTCTAGAATAAGCATGCAAAATATCAAGAATTTCTAATTAGGCATCATTATTTCATGAGCAAAATACCAAGCATGGTGCAAGCAAACACATGTTCATACAAACCCTAGGCCATTCCAAAAATTACACGTGCACAATTTTATTAAAAATAACCAAAATATAGTAGAGACTACAAGGATCATTCCACAAAAAATCTCACATTATTTGGACAAAAATTGGATGAGATATGGATTTTCTAATATTGAGAAAAATTAAAAAATGAGGAACAAACATGTGGAATCATGTGTACATGGTTGAAATAAATATCAAAAGCCAAAAGTGGAAATGTCTCCACACGGAATCGAAGCTGGTACTCCTTTAAACCTCTGCGCGCGCAAACAATAAACAACCAGCACAGTAGTGCAATTTTGGATTAAACATGCTTCTGGAAAAGTTTTTCAAATGTTCTTCATGTTCTTCATACATTCATATGCTCAAGAACAAATCTCCACCAAATTAGACAAACCATATACCAATGGAAAGGTCTTCTAATGTACATCATGAATCTATAATTATTTTAGCCTAATTCCTCATGCTTAAAGAGAATCGATGACAAACATGTTCATGTATGAAACTTCAAATCCACATATCTCTCTCATTTCTCAACCAAATTTAGTGAAACGAATTGCAGAATTTTCTACTAAGAAAGATCTATCCAAATCATCAATCAATTTCAAGAATCGTTGAATTCGAAAACTGACCTTAATTTGAGCACAGTGATGAATTCGCGTGTATTAGGCTTCGAAATGTGAAAACAGAACTTCTATGATGCTTGTGGAAGTGAATGGAACAAAGATTGGATGTTGATTGTACACGAACTTGATGAAATCTCAAATTTCCATGGATGAACCTCACTTTAACAGTCCAAAATCCAGCTTGAATTCCAATGGTTCTTGCTCCAATTAGCTTCAATAATGATTGTAGATGATGAAACAATGAAGATCTAAGCAAGGTTTTTGAAGAAATTGCAAAAAAAGTGAAGATGAAAAGTTGAGAGAATTGTGCAATTTTGGATCTAGATCTGAAATTCTGTTATGATTATGATGAAAGCAGTTACAATTATCCTTTTATATGTTACGTTAATGATGTTTCTAATCAAGATTAGTGTTAATGAAGTGGATTAGTGAAAATGCATTTTTATGCTAAATGGACAATTAGTAATTCACCCTCACTCATGTAAAACCAATGTAACAGTGGAATTTTCTGGTTTGAGCAAGTTACAAATAGCATATGTGAGCTAGTGCAAAAGGAATGGAGTGAAAATAATGAATATTTCTCAAAATGCACTTTTTCCCTCCACTTTTTAAATTAAGTCCACTTGAAAAATGCACTTTTTATGTGATGAGTTTTCATGAAATGTGATGATGGATCATGATAGTACATGTCAAATGGAGTTTTCTCAAAGAAACCTCACTCAATTTGGCCTTATGAATCAAAAGTTATGCCACTTTGAAATTCAAATTTTTTGGACAATGATCAATCCATAACTTGCCAACCACAAATTAGAAATTCATGTTCTTGGACTTTTTGGAAAGGTGAGAGCAAGATCTACAACTTTCATGTTGAACAAAATTTCATTTGAAGCATTTTTGGACATGTAATTTTGAGGAGAAAAAGTTTCCATTTTTGGCAGTTTTCAATTATAGGTCACTTTCTATTTTTGGCAATTTTCCATCTGACTTTATTTTCTTCATTCTTGATGTTTGAAATGTCAAATGAAACTTGTTTGGACATGAATGAAGTGTTTCTAACCCTCTCCCACCTCCAAATCCATCAATTCAGGCACAGTTGACCACAGTTGACTTTTCTGACTGATAGATGAACTGGTTGTGCATTGATCAACTTGAGCTTCAAACTCCTGATGAAATGGCTCAATGATGAAACCCTAGCTTCCATAAGCTCAATATAACCATATGATGATCCCCATATCCACTGAAAACCTCATCTCCTTGACAATCAAGAAACCCTAATTTGAATCACACATCCTCAGATGATTAATGACCAGCCCATGAAACCTTAGCTTGCATCTTAACCTCTTTATCTTCTGATCAAGACTTAGGAGGATGACTTGTTCCATGTAACCACATGATATGCAAAGATGCAATGCCTAATGACCTAAAAAATGATATGCAATATGTTAATGCTAGTCCCAAGAGAGGAGGGCAAATTTTGAGGTGTTACAGCTGCCCCTATTCAATCCACTGTGAACCTGTCGATATGAATAGCCTCGGCTTTCAGATGATCAGGATGAAGAGTGATTGAATACCAAGAACAGACGAACAATTTGCACTCTGATGGGAAAATAATTAACAGTGCCTGTCAGCATCGGCAAAGAAACAACCTCGAAAGAAGAATCCGTCTGGTACGGAGACAGTCGGCCTGAATACCGAAACAGAAATGTCGACCTGTATACCAAAATAAATGGTAACGCAGGGATAACTATGGCCTGAACACCACACGTCCGCTGGGGATTATGATCTCTTTTTGTTTTTCTTGAACCCCGAAAATTTTCTCTTTTTCGTTTTCTTGAACCCCAAAATTTTCTTTCGCGCAAATGATCCCGGATCACTGCATTTGAACCCCGACATCTTGTTTGCCAAAATAATGAACCCCATTCTCCATTTGGACCCCAGTCGCCTGACGATAACTTGTGATCGCCATTGTGAACCCCGTTCTCCAGAAAATGCCGCAACATTTCCCTTTCTCCATTTGAACCCCGTTCTCCAGAAAATGCCTCAACATTTCCTTTTCTCCGTGTGAACCCCGTTCTCCGCTCTCTTGCGATAATTCCGCTGGCAACATCGGAAATAACACCAAACACCACTCTGATGGCGACATATCAGAGGGTACACCTTCACAAAAGGAAGGTAACATGTGCATCTCTTCCTCAGAAGACACCCATAACGACCTCCATTGGCCTCAGCCAAAGTCTAAGGTGACACATGAACAGAAGATAATCCTGCGGACCTCATCCCGGATTTAATCTTCAACTCCAATCTCCATTTGAACCCCGATCTCTAGAAAATGCCTCAACATTTCCCTTTCTCCAATTGAACCCCGATTGTCGCGCTGATCGCGTAACGTCCTTCGATTTCATTTCCATCTCCGTCCGACGGAAAAATTTCCTCCAGTATCGCACTACTTGGGAACATTGCTGATCTGACGTCATGATACTAAACTCCTCAGAGTAACACCTTCAACCAGACACTGACTAATGACTGGGAAGAAACTCGACGTTTACTGGACATCGAACAATGATGTTTACTGACACCAAAGAAAACTCGACCAGACACTTACTGATGACTGGGAGGAAACTCGACGTTTACTGGACATCGAACAAGATGTTTACTGACACCAAAGAAAACTCGACCAGACACTTACTGATGACTGGGAGGAAACTCGACGTTTACTGGACATCGAACAATGATGTTTACTTGACACCAAAGAAAACTCGACCAGACACTTACCGATGACTGGGAGGAAACTCGACGTTTACTGGACATCGAACAATGATGTTTACTTGACACCAAAGAAAGCTCGACCAGACATTAACTGATGACTGGGAGGAAACTCGACGTTTACTGGACATCGAACAATGATGTTTACTTGACACCAAAGAAAACTCGACCAGACATTAACCAATGACCGGGAGGAAACTCGACGTTTACTGGACATCGAACAATGATGTTTACTTGACACCAAAGAAAACTCGACCAGACATTAACTGATGACTGGGAGGAAACTCGACGTTTACTGGACATCGAATAATGATGTGTACTAACACCAAAGAAAACTCTACCAGACATATACTGATGACTGGGAGGGAACTCGACGTTTACTGGACATCGAACAATGATGTTTACTTGACACCAAAGAAAACTCGACCAGACATTAACCAATGACTAGGAGGAAACTCGACGTTTACTGGACATCGAACAATGATGTTTACTTGACACCAAAGAAAACTCGACCAGACATATACTGATGACTGGGAGGGAACTCGACGTTTACTGGACATCGAACAATGATGTTTACTTGACACCAAAGAAAACTCGACCAGACATTAACCAATGACTGGGAGGAAACTCGACGTTTACTGGACATCGAACAATGATGTTTACTTGACGCCAAAGAAAACTCGACCTTACGGGGATCGACACGACACTTACTGGTATCGCAAGGATGACATCCACATATGTCAAAACCAGGCAGACGCTTGCCGGGGACTAACTGGGAAATATTGTTGCTCCAAAATCACGAGGCTGAACTCCTCGGAGTGACACATTCACCATCCAGCGAAACCAAATCTCAAGCAGTAACCACGGCTCGAGTCGCGCTGATCGCGATCTTCACTTCCATCTCTGTCCGACGAAAAAGCTTCCTCCAGTATCGCACTACTGGGGAACATTGCTGACCTGACGTCATGATGCTAAACTTCTCAAAGTAACACCTTCCAACTTCTGTCTCGCACGGCAGAAATCTCCTCCAGTATCGCACTACTGGGGAATATTGTTGATATAGTACCAAACTCCTCGGAGTAGCATCTTCACCTTTGGGCACAACCACTTCTCAAACGATGACCACGGCTTGAGACTAGCTTATGCTTGCAATATGATGCATGATTGATTTTTCTGCGTAATGCTCCACAATTGTGGAAATGCTACGCGATTTATTATGCAATATGCTATGCTTATTCTACATGATGAATGCATAAAAAAGGTATCCCCCTCAAGGGACTCTTCTGGGGAGCTCGAGGCACTCCGCTGAGGAACTCGCCAACACTCTGATTTCCACCCTGCTGGGGAATAGTGCTGCTGCTGGGAAAAAGCAACCCTTGCTGGGGAAAACCTCCTTTGTGCCCGATCCGCTCGGGGCATCGCTGGGGAAGAAATCACCAACGCATTCTGTGGGGATACAACAGTCTTTGACTTGCTGGGGATATAACAATCCCGACTCTGCTTGGGAAACCCTCACAGATACCTCCGCTGGGAAAGAGCAACCTCCAGACCTGGCGACTGGGGAAGCATCAATCTGAAACCTGCTGGGGATAACCATCCTGACCCTGCTAGGGAAGCCACAGACCTTGGACCTGCTGGGCAATTAGTCGTTCCGACTCTGCTTGGCGACGAGGACAGTCCGGTACTGAACACCCGACGACTCGTCGAACCAGGATATTCATATCCAACTCCCATGTCGGCTTTCCAATTTTGAGAACTCCCAGACTCGTCTGGACTTTTCTGCTCCATCATCTTGTATTCCAAACCGCTCCGTTCTCGACGGAGAGCGAACTCCTGGGATTTACACATACTTTTCAATCTTCAGACTTTGAAGAGTCTTCTTGATTAACTCTCAAGGATCGTCGTACGTCTCGTCGTCGTCTTTTCACCGTTCTTCTATCCATTCGTCCCTGATTGGACTCCATGGGGACTGTTTGTCAAAAGCTTCCACATCATAACCTGCAAGTGAGGGAAAGATACCTAACAGTTCCTGCAAAAGAGATCATTAGATAAAACCGTGCCCCAGGCGTGTCAAGATTTCAACACTTGAGTCACTCAACTTTCCGAATAAGATTTCAAGCCTCAATCTTATAAGCATGCATTGGAAGGGACCTGTATGTCTTAAAATGCAAAGATTCTTTATCAAAAATAATCGGATGTTTTTGCAATCAAAGCGGTAATGAAAATAAAAAACAAAATTATTTGACTGAATATGCATTTTATTGACTGAAAATGTGCGGCCCAAATTGAGCAATACAAAGGAAGCAATTCCTGAAAAGAGGTAATTGCGCACAAAAGGAAAAATCTATCCTAATGGCAATGTGAAACCCGTGATCTCATCGAGTTCCAACTCGGTTACACCCCATATGTCCTCAGACTCTCCGTGCTTTCTGCCTTCTGAACAAGACGATTCCGACTGATCCCTACCGGGTATTATCCATGATGCTTGAACCAAAGCGCAAACGATCATGCCAGACGCAGTTGTTCGTTTCAATCCCTCTTTTGCCTGGACCGCCCTTTCGGGTTTTCAGTCCACCGGGATACCCTTTTTTGCCCAAGTCGCCTTTTCAGGTTTTCGACTCGTCGGGTGTACATCTTTTTCTTTTTATATCCCTAATTTTTGCCCGAACCTTTTTCTCTTTTTTTTTGGGTTCGCCGGGATGCCCATTTTTGCCTGGACTATTTTATTCTTTTCGTCCAGCGGGTCTCTTTATACGAAGTATTTTTTAACTGCGTCCGCATTCACAGGGGATGGAAAATCCTCGCCATCCATGGTCGTTAGCAACAAGGCTCCGCCAGAGAAAACCTTCTTGACCACGAATAGACCTTCATAATTGGGTGTCCATTTTCCCCTTCGATCGTTTTGAGGAGGAAGGATCCTTTTCAGCACCATATCACCCACGTGATATACCCGAGGTCGTACCTTTCGGTCAAAAGCACGCTTCATCCGTTGCTGGTATAACTGCCCATGACAGATGGCTGCCAGCCTCTTTTCCTCAATCAGACTCAACTCTTCATACCGGGTCCTTACCCATTCATCCTCTTGCAATTTTACGTCCATCAGGACTCTCAAAGAGGGAATTTGAACCTCAACCGGTAGCACGGCTTCCATCCCATATACCAGTGAGAAAGGCGTTGCCCCAGTAGGCGTACCGAGGTACAATACCCAGGATACAAGCTTCATACTCAACCACCCTTGCTGGTGCATTCAAATGTTATCCGGGCAACAAAAAGAATGTGGGATCTTTTTGGCATAACCAAAGCAGCACCAACTCCGTTTTCATTCATGTTAATGGCCCCATCAGACATCAGAATCCGTTCGGATTCAGGGTCAGGCCCCTCCTCCGGGATTGGTTCCTCACAATCTTTCGATTTGAGCACCTCGAGATGTCCTCATCAGGGAACTCAAACTTCCTCGGTTGATAATTCTCTACGGGTTACTGGGCGAGGTAATCAGACAATACACTCCCCTTGGTTGCTTTCTTGAGAGCATCACAAATCAGTCAATATTCTTTTGCACTCTCACAACCCGTCCGGTCAATGCTGGCTTCTCAAACACATACTCGATCGGGTCCATCTTGGACATCCACAAAGTGGTATGAACCAGCATATACTGTCTCGGTCGGCGAGCAGCCTATGCCAAAGTACATCAAGTTTCCCGAGCAATGAATGTATTGTTTCACAGTCGGTAAACTTTTTGCTAAGGTAAATTGCATGCTCTTTTCAACCAGACTCGCCATGCTGACCCAATACACCTCGTAGACCCCTCGAAGGCCGTCAAGTACAGAATTGATAGTCGTCCCTCCACAAGGGATATCAAAATCAGAGGTTCCTGCAACTCATTCTTTTATTTTTCAATGCCCCTTGGCAATCATTATTTCACCTGACCGTTTGATCTTTTTTCAACAGCTTGAGTATAGGTTCACACGTGACTGTTAGAGGAGATGTGAACCATGACATGTAGTTCAATCTACCCAGGAGACCACGATCCTCTTTTTCCGTTCTCGGTTCAGGCATTTCCTTTTTTTTTAGAAGGATCAACCTCGATTCCCCTCTTACAATGAACCCCAACATCTTACCGGACCGCACTCTGATAGTCCACTTATCTGAATTCAACCTCGGTTTGAATTGTCTCAACCTGTCAAACGACTTGCCCCGGTCTGCCAAATGCCCCTCTTCTGTTTGGGACTTTGCTATCATGTCATCAACATAGCATTCAATTTCATGATGAATCATATCATGAAACAAAGTCACCATGGCTCTCTGATACGTGGCATCGGCGTTCTGCTTCTCTAGAGGACAATCTTCTCTCCATGGTAGCCTGTTCACAACGACATCGGTATCCTACCCTGGCATATCCTGACACGACCAGGCAAAGGTATCCACATGCTCTTTCAACAGGGCTACCATTCTACTCTCGACTCGCCTCGGAAGCGGCCTCATTTTCATTTCCTTTTTGACCTCGGTGCTTGTAATAACAATCTTACATCGCTCCTCGTGCGGTTGAATCACCTTCTCCTCTTGTTTCAACAACCTGGCTAATTCCAGCAGATCACAATCTTCTTCGCCTTCTTCTTCAGCATGATAGATCGGATTGTCGAAGTCATACAAGGTGTAACCAAATTGTTATCAATGAGATCCGGAGAATTACTTTTCGAAGTCGGAACGAGACAAATCAAAAAGATGAAAAATGAAAACAAACATTGCCATTTTTTATTTTTTAAACTGCAAAAATAAATGAAAAACAGGGAACACCGCTTTTAATTGAAAAACATCCATTTACTTATGATGCAAAATGTTGCAAAATGAAACATGAGGTGGCCCTTACAATGAACCATTATGTGTCGGGCAACACGCAAGGCTTTCATGCAGATAAAGACTAAAACAAGAAATATTACTCTTCCGGCCGAGTGTCAGTGCTAATCTTGTTAAGCCTTCCAGCTTCCTGATACGCACGATTTTATCCACGATTCCAGCTCGCGGTCACTGTCAATCTCTTCACCCACTGTATAGGCGTGATCCGAATCTAGCATTCCGGCACTGACAAAGGTGAACGACGGACGACGTCCTCTGTTCTGCTCAGACGAGTCTTGATCTGGCTGATAACCAACCCCAAACATATCCGCCTTTACCACAATGCCTATGATTTGTCCCCAGCCTGTGATCCCTCCATTTCTCACCACTTCCACAGCCTATTTGTAAGAAGAAATGGACGGCTTTCTCTCTTTCTCAACACCAATGGCATTTTGCACCTTGACGGTTTCAACTGCCAGACTGGGTGCTTTACACCTTGCATCGTCCATTTCTACTTTCATCATTCTCTGGACCGATTCCCCAACTACTACACACCCCTTTGTAGCGATGGCTGCACAACAATCATCAACACGAGGGAAAACTCCATTTTTCGTCGGACGTTTTGGGACCACAGACATTGGCATTCTTAACCGATCCTTCTCAGTCACCTTTATCCCTTTCTTGTTCTTCGACATCATCTCCACTTTTACAAGACCATGCCTTGTCACGGGGTTAGCGCTATCATCTGTCGTCGGTGCAAAGGTGATTACCTTAGAATCCACCAAGTCCTGGATCACATGCTTAAAAGCTTTGCAATCCTCAACATGATGTCCAGATGCCCCAGCATGGAACTCGCACCTGACATTCTCATCATAACTGGCAACCCTCTAATCCGGTTTCCCTAGAACCAATATCCTCGGCTGCACCAACCCAATATCCTTCAACCTTTTAAACAGAGAGGCGTAAGTCACGGGCGGCTTATTGAAATGGCGATATGTCGTCCTCCTTCTCACTTGGCCCCCATCTCTTTGTGTCCTCTGTTGAGGTGACTGTTGTCGCTGTGGTGCAGGTGAATCACCAACAGGAATGGTTACGGTGGCAGCATAAGGGTGGTAACGATCCTTACCGCATTCTCTTTTAGTCTGCACACCACCTGATTCAACTTCCTTCTTAAACTGACCATTGCCAGAGGGCTTCTTTGCTACAGAGCCAGAGGGATTTGTTACTTCGGATGACGGAGTCTTTCCCTGAACTTTCTCCTTGATCATCCAGCCCTCAATCCTTTCCAATCTCTCGGCCATGGCTTTCTGTCCCAAGGCAAGCCCTTGCATAACACTGAACAACTCCCTCATCATCTCTTTTAGTTCGAGAATGTCGGTGTTGGGTGGATCCATCAGTTCGGATTTGCTGAGTCTGGGAGGGTATCTAGGCGGAAAAGCTGTGCGCACCGGTTAGATACTGATACCTACAAAACAGCAAACAGGTTAACATGCATGAATGCAACGTCTACCCATATGAGGACGATTCCGTCCTTTGATTCTGGTTTCAACGAGACGGACAATATTTCATCAATAACATTCTGACATCCGGATGTCTCTCAACCAGATTCTTAATTAGTAATACTCCCCATATGGCTAGGCATAGGTTTGATGCAGATGAATGCAAAATGAGAATGATGCAGATGTATGAATGCAATGCATTGTGCCATCCTCCAAGTCGTCCGAACATCTGTTGCACTGAGTTACGGCCTCTGACTGACCACAACCATCTGAGGTACGAAGCAAACACAAGTCCAACTCGGGAGTTCCGAAATAAACGGAATTGAAAGATACATCACCATCATCACCAGACAATCTCTGAGCAGATAACCACAATCCTCTGAATCGGCCCGGGGAATCCTGAAATAAACGGATCCCCACTGATAAATAACTTGGACAGCACTTCGGCGTCTCAGCAATAAATGACCATAAATCCGACTTATAAATATGACTCTGATCAACGGAACCAATAGTCACCATCAAAGTCACCATCTGAACATGCATCTGTAAGAATCACCCTCCCCTCACAGGTAAATTCTAATCAGGTCATCCTAAGGCGCATAATAGTCTCGACAATCGGGCAGAGATACTCAATGGGTTTGCCCTTTCGGGTGTGCCATTGTAGCTCTCCTGAGATCGTCTAAACCAAAGATCCGGGAAAGATCGGTCACCGAAGTCAATAGTTCAGATGAAGTGACTCAACCAGAGTGGAGTACCCCACAAAGGAAGAGCACTATCAAATGAACCTCGTCCGGCTTGTGGTACATCACATTGCCAAGCACATGTTGACCTAACATGAAGGAGGCAACATGAGACCACACTACTCCTAGGTGTATACTCGGGCCTGGGTTTTAGCCCCACTCAGAACACCCACCCCAAACAGAGGAACCACCTGTACAGAGGACAGCAACATGATAGTATGATGCATGCAAACATTTATGCAAATATATACACAATCAGAATAATAAATGCAATAAATAAAGCGGCACAAGCAACCTAAACTATCCTAGAACGCTAGGAGAGACTCGCTTAGGGAAGATGGACCAGCAATAGGTCAACTTCTAATCCCCAGTGGAGTCGCCAGCTGTCGCATCCGCGAAAAACAACCGGCGGGCTAAAACAAAAACAACACAGAGCCGCCACCGTGCGTTATTTATCCCAAAAAAGGGAAAGGAAACGCTCGAAGTAAACCTGGGAAAGGCAAGGTCTCGCGACCAAAGAGAATGGGATCGGGAGTCGGTTATGCGAAGGGAAGGTATTAGCACCCCTACGCATCCGTCGTACTCGACGGGATCCACGCTCAAAAGATAGGTTAAGGTTGCTAAAACAAACATCACACACACACACTGAAAACAACACAGGTGGAGGAAGAAGGGAGAGAGCTCGCTAGGATATCGCATCCTATGCCTACGTATCTCGTCTGGAACGAGAATCAGAGCTGCCGTAGTTCGGCTCACGCACGCCAAACAAGACACACACAAACACAGGCAAACTTGGAACCCGAACGCCAATCGCTGGACTTACATCGGCTTCCGAACCAAACAAACACACCCAGGATACGGACAACCAATCGCTGGTCTTACATCCATATCCTGACACACAAGAAGAAACAAACAACAAGTTACTAAGGAGTCAGGCACTCGAGCCTAGCAACTGTCAAGCAAACACACACAAAAAGAAAAAAAAATGCCCGGAGAGACCTCGCACGGTCTCCTGCCTACGTACCTCATCTGGTATGAGGATCAGGGCGACGTAGTTCCCCTGAACAGGAAAGAAATTCTAACCAGATACAAAGGGAGACACACTACTAGGGAGCTGGACTCGAGCCTAGATGTTATCATGCATCATTGCCCTATGTTATGGTTTCTATCCTAACTTGCACAGGCAGCAAGCTAATCCTAAACAGGCAAAGCAATCAAAGCAAACAATCACAAATAGCACACACTATATCCAAACAGAGGTGGCTCAAACAAGGGTTAGACTGCCAAAGCAAGTCAACTGTATCAGGGTGATGTTAGCTCTTAACCCTGACATTGAGAGTCAGGGTGAAGCCAGATGAAAGGTGAGTGAGGGGTGTGCCTCACAGCTCTTATCCCTGGCCAGGGAGAGCTTCAGACAAAGGAAGTGTGGGTCCAGAAAGTGGGAACCCTTCTACACTTATGACACTGACTCAACTGTACAACTGTACATGGATCTTGGGTTAGGATCCACAAGGCATCAACATGTAATGTGAGCCAAGGGAAGACTCAACAGAATAGCAGGAGGTGGACTACACACCTCTTGTGTCTGCCAATTGCCTTGACAAAGGTCTTTTCCTGCTTGGGGACAAAAATAAACAAGCACAAACATCGCCTCTTAAGGAGGACTTTAGACAGGTGCCTGGCCAAGTAACAGGCCAGGTCTTCCAGACTACATGGAGTTAGTGATTCTACCTCAATTGGTTTACACAACCAAGCAGCAGCACAAGCGAGTTCACAATGAACTATAGCAACTAAGGTACCTGAAATCAATCTAACATAATCAGTACTCAGCTCAAACATTTAAACAGACAAGTTAAAAGTCAACAGCACAAACAGATAGCAAGCATCAATGCACGAAGGTGCAAGCCACAAGGCCTAAGCATAAGTTTCAATGCCTACAAAACAAACTCAAGTTAGTCATAAACAAGCAATAAACCAATCCCAATTGAGTGCACATCATCAAGTATAAGCAATTGTGCTTTTTGACCTGAAACAAAGCTCAAATGTGAGAACACAAACCACTAGTACAAGACTAGGGTCAAAATAAGATCAATAAGTCAAAACAGAACATGAAACTTATCCAAAATCAAGATCAATCAAATAAGAATCAAATCCAGTTGGTCTCATGTTCAAATCATTCATCAATTTCATTTCATACATCAATCATGGTCAAACATGCAATTTAGAACCTCACAGGACCAAACAGAATGAATCAATTCAAATTCAATCCAAAAAAATTCAATAAATCCCCAAACAATTCACAGCTAAGCAGAATTCATTACATGTCATACACACCAAATTTCAGGCCATTTGGATAAGAGGAAGCAAGTCAATTAAATTCATCAAGTCAAGTCATGCTCATACAAGTCCAAACAAGGCATTAAATCATGCATCAACTTCAAGCAAGCACAAAACAGTGTAGGAACATGATAAATGCACCAAACCAAAACCATGACAAACTTTAATGTGTCTATAATCACTCCACAAAATTTCAAGTCCATCCAATGCATATCCAGAATTTCACAAATCAATTAAAAACATGTCTCACAAGAAGTCAACAATTGGTCAAACAGAAAGGAAATTCTCAATCAAATTGGAAATGCATCCAAAAATTCCAGAAAAATTCACATGTAAACCTAACATCCCTAAGCATCAACATGCAAAATTTCAGCTCATTTTAAGTTCATATGGCATGGTAACAAAATTCATGAAGTTGCACATGAAATGGTGTGACACAAATTGTCACACCTCTAAAGATCATGTCATATCTCTCAATCCAGGAACTCAAAAATCACAAACTCAAAGCCAAAATGTCCATTAAGGTCTCTAGAATAAGCATGCAAAATATCAAGAATTTCTAATTAGGCATCATCATTTCATGAGCAAAATACCAAGCAAGGTGCAAGCAAACACATGTTCATACAAACCCTAGGCCATTCCAAAAATTACACGTGCACAATTTTATTAAAAATAACCAAAAAATAGTAGAGACTACAAGGATCATTCTACAAAAAATCTCACATTATTTGGACAAAAATTGGATGAGATATGGATTTTCTAATATTGAGAAAAATTAAAAAATGATGAACAAGCATGTGGAATCATGTGTACATGGTTGAAATAAATATCAAAAGCCAAAAGTGGAAATGTCTCCACACGGAATCGAAGCTGGTACGCCTTTAAACCTCTGCGCGCGCAAACAATAAACAACCAGCACAGTAGCGCAATTTTGGATTAAACATGCTTCTGGAAAAGTTTTTCAAATGTTCTTCATGTTCTTCATACATTCATATGCTCAAGAACAAATCTCCACCAAATTAGACAAACCATATACCAATGGAAAGGTCTTCTAATGTACATCATGAATCTATAATTATTTTAGCCTAATTCCTCATGCTTAAAGAGAATCGATGATAAACATGTTCATGTATGAAACTTCAAATCCACATATCTCTCTCATTTCTCAACCAAATTTAGTGAAACGAATTGCAGAATTTTCTACTAAGAAAGATCTATCCAAATCATCAATCAATTTCAAGAATCGTTGAATTCGAAAACTGACCTTAATTTGAGCACAGTGATGAATTCGCGTGTATTAGGCTTCGAAATGTGAAAACAGAACTTCTATGATGCTTGTGGAAGTGAATGGAACAAAGATTGGATGTTGATTGTACACGAACTTGATGAAATCTCAAATTTCCATGGATGAACCTCACTTTAACAGTCCAAAATCCAGCTTGAATTCCAATGGTTCTTGCTCCAATTAGCTTCAATAATGATTGTAGATGATGAAACAATGAAGATCTAAGCAAGGTTTTTGAAGAAATTGCAAAAAAAGTGAAGATGAAAAGTTGAGAGAATTGTGCAATTTTGGATCTAGATCTGAAATTCTGTTATAATTATGATGAAAACAGTTACAATTATCCTTTTATATGTTATGTTAATGATGTTTCTAATCAAGATTAGTGTTAATGAAGTGGATTAGTGAAAATGCATTTTTATGCTAAATGGACAATTAGTAATTCACCCTCACTCATGTAAAACCAATGTAACAGTGGAATTTTCTGGTTTGAGCAAGTTACAAATAGCATATGTGAGCTAGTGCAAAAGGAATGGAGTGAAAATAATGAATATTTCTCAAAATGCACTTTTTCCCTCCACTTTTTAAATTAAGTCCACTTGAAAAATGCACTTTTTATGTGATGAGTTTTCATGAAATGTGATGATGGATCATGATAGTACATGTCAAATGGAGTTTGCTCAAATAAACCTCACTCAATTTGGCCTTATGAATCAAAAGTTATGCCACTTTGAAATTCAACTTTTTTGGACAATGATCAATCCATAACTTGCCAACCACAAATGAGAAATTCATGTTCTTGGACTTTTTGGAAAGGTGAGAGCCAGATCTACAACTTTCATGTTGAACAAAATTTCATTTGAAGCATTTTTGGACATGTAATTTTGAGGAGAAAAACTTTCCATTTTTGGCAGTTTTCAATTACAGGTCACTTTCTATTTTTGGCAATTTTCCATCTGACTTTATTTTCTTCATTCTTGATGTTTGAAATGTCAAATGAAACTTGTTTGGACATGAATGAAGTGTCTCTAACCCTCTCCCACCTCCAAATCCATCAATTCAGGCACAGTTGACCACAGTTGACTTTTCTGACTGATAGATGAACTGGCTGTGCATTGATCAACTTGAGCTTCAAACTCCTGATGAAATGGCTCAATGATGAAACCCTAGCTTCCATAAGCTCAATATAACCATATGATGATCCCCATATCCACTGAAAACCCCATCTCCTTGACAATCAAGAAACCCTAATTTGAATCACACATCCTCAAATGATTAATGACCAGCCCATGAAACCTTAGCTTGCATCTTAACCTCTTTATCTTCTGATCAAGACTTAGGAGGATGACTTGTTCCATGTAACCACATGATATGCAAAGATGCAATGCCTAATAACCTAAAAAATGATATGCAATATGTTAATGCTAGTCCCAAGAGATGAGGGCAAATTTTGAGGTGTTACAATGGGTACTCCAATAAGTACTCTTTTATGTATCATGATCAAAAGATCAATCTTGTACCGTTAAATCCTAGTGAGGTGAGAGAAGATCAAAGAAAAATGAGAGAAAAATATGATCAAGAAAGAAAAGAAAAAGAAAAAGAAAAAGAAAAAGAAAAAGAAAAAGAAAAAGAAAAAGAAAAGAATGAAAAGAAAAAGAATGATAAAAGAGAAAAGAAACAAAGTTTAATTGCAAAAAAAAAAGATGTGAAAAAAGCAATTGTGTCACACCAGCCTTTGTACTTGCTCTTTTGCAAGGAGGTGCATTTGCTAACCACTATTTCTAATGAAAAAAAATTGCCAAATTGTGTTGAGTCTCTTTTGCAGGAATTTAAAGAATTGTTTCCGGAAGAGGTGCCAAGTGGTTTACCACCTATAAGAGGAATTGAACATCATATTGATCTCAATCCAGGAGAATCTTTGCCTAATAGGCCAGCATATAGAAGCAATCCACAACAAACTCAAGAGATCCAAAGGCAAGTTGCTGAATTGATAAGTAAAGGATGGGTAAGAGAAAGTTTAAGTCCTTGTGCTGTCCCTATTATTCTAGTCCCTAAAAAGGATGGTAGTTGGAGGATGTGCACTGATTGTAGGGCCATTAACAACATTACCATTAAATATAGGCATCCTATTCCTAGACTAGATGATTTGCTTGATGAATTGTTTGGTGCATGCTTATTTTCTAAAATTGATTTGAAAAATGGATATCACCAAATTAGAATAAGGGAAGGGGATGAATGGAAAACTGCTTTTAAAACAAAATTTGGTTTGTATGAGTGGATGGTTATGCCTTTTGGATTAACTAATGCACCTAGTACTTTCATGAGACTAATGAACCATGTGTTAAGGGAGTTCTTGGGTAAGTTTGTTGTTGTGTATTTTGATGATATTTTGATTTATAGCAAGAACTTAGATGATCATTGCATTCATTTAAAGGTTGTTTTGCAAGTGCTAAGATATGAAAATTTGTATGCCAACCTAGAAAAATGTGTCTTTTGCACCGATCATGTGATTTTCTTAGGTTTCATTGTAAGCTCTAAAGGAGTCCACGTTGATGAGGAAAAGGTGAAAGCCATTCGAGAGTGGCCTCCTCCCAAAAATGTAAGTGAGGTAAGAAGCTTTCATGGTTTGGCTAGTTTTTATAGGAGGTTTGTGAAGGACTTTAGTACCTTGGCATCACCCCTCAATGAAATTGTTAAAAAGGATGTTGGTTTTAAATGGGGTGAAAAACAAGAGCAAGTCTTTGCTGCCCTAAAGGAAAAGCTCACCCAAGCACCAGTTCTTGCATTGCCTAATTTTTCTAAATCTTTTGAAATTGAATGTGATGCATCTAATGTGGGAATTGGAGCTGTTTTGTTGCAGGAAGGTCATCCACTTGCTTATTTTAGTGAAAAGCTAAAAGGGGATGCCCTTAATTATTCTACATATGATAAGGAATTGTATTCCTTGGTGAGAGCTCTACAAACATGGCAACATTACTTGCTGCCCAAAGAGTTTGTCATTCATAGTGATCACGAATCCTTGAAACATTTGAAGGGACAAGGTAAGTTGAATAAGAGGCATGCCAAGTGGGTTGAGTTTCTTGAACAATTTCCTTATGTAATCAAGCATAAGAAAGGTAAATCTAATGTTGTGGCAGATGCACTCTCAAGAAGACATATCTTGCTTTCTACTCTTGAAACAAAAGTTTTTGGTCTTGAGCATATTAAAGATTTGTATAAAAGTGACCTTGAATTTTCTTCAAATTTTTTAGCTTGTGAGCATACTGCCTTCAATGGGTATTTTAGGCACAATGGCTATTTATTTAAAGAAAAAAAACTATGTGTGCCTAAAGGTTCCATTAGAGAATTACTTGTAAAAGAGGCGCATGAGGGAGGACTAATGGGTCATTTTGGGGTTTCTAAAACTCTAGAATTCTTAAAAGAACATTTTCATTGGCCTCACATGAAAATTGATGTCCAAAAGCTTTGTGAAAGATGCATTGTGTGTAAAAAGGCTAAATCAAAAGTTATGCCTCATGGTTTGTATACTCCTTTGCCTGTACCTGAATTTCCTTGGATTGACATTTCCATGGACTTTGTTTTGGGGCTGCCTAGAACAAAGAATGGCAAAGATTCTATTTTTGTAGTTGTGGACAAGTTTTCAAAAATGGCACATTTTATTCCATGTAAAAAGGTGGATGATGCGTGTCATGTTGCTGATTTGTTCTTTAAGGAAGTGGTGCGCCTACATGGCTTACCAAGGAGCATTGTCTCTGATCGTGACTCCAAATTCTTAAGCCATTTTTGGAGGACTTTGTGGGGAAAGATGGGTACAAAGTTATTATTTTCCACTACTTGTCATCCCCAAACAGATGGACAAACTGAAGTAGTAAATAGAACTCTTTCTACTCTTCTTAGGGTTGTTCTTAAAAAGATTTAAAAATGTGGGAGGAATGGTTACCTCATGTAGAGTTTGCTTACAATAGGGTTGTCCATAGCACTACACAACATTCACCCTTCGAGATTGTGTATGGTTTTAATCCTTTAACACCTCTTGATTTGTTACCATTGCCTAACACATCTATTTTGAAGCATAAAGATGGGAAAGCTAAGGCTGAATTTGTGAGAAAATTGCATGAATAAGTAAAATTGCAAATTGAAAAGAAAAATAAAAGTTATGCAAAAAGTGCAAACAAAGGGCGAAAGAAAGTTATTTTTGAACCCGGGGATTGGGTTTGGATACATATGAGAAAAGAGAGATTCCCATCACAAAGGAAGTCCAAACTTCAACCTAGGGGAGATGGACCATTTCAAGTACTTTCAAGGATCAATGACAATGCCTACAAAATAGAACTTCCAGGTGAGTATGGGGTAAGTACTACTTTTAATGTGGCTGATTTATCTGCTTTTGATGTAGGTGATGATGGTCTAAATTCGAGGTCGAATTCTTTTCAAGAAGGAGGGAATGATGAGGACGTAATCCAAGACATAAATGATACAATGCAAAGCTTAGGAGGTCCTATGACAAGGGCACGTGCAAGAAGAGTCAATGATGCTTTAGTTCACTTCATGATCAAGTCAATATAATGCATGGGCCAGATTGAAGAAAAAGAGCCCAAGTTTATTCTTATCATCCAAGCATGTGATAAAAGGCCCAATAATGCATAAATAAATAAAAATAAAGGAAATACCAATAACCACACTATAATGGACGAAAATTACAAGAGAAGTGGTAAATAAAGAATTGCCATTATTCTGCCCTTTCAAGAACCCCATTATCTCTTCTTTATTTTGCACTTTCTTTGTAATAACTCAACCCACTATCATGATAATTAGTGGCTGAAACCTTTTGTTTTCTTAGGAGTTAATTTTTACTTATTTCATCATCTTAAGCCATTCCTATATAAAGGAGGCATGTATCTTCTTTTTGGATCAATGAATTTTGGCAAGTTTACACATTGTGTAAAAGAGAGTATTTGCTCTTAGGTTCTGGATTGGACCAAAATTGATTTTATCAAGAAATCCTTTTCTTGTTGTGATCCTCATCCATAGGCTTATCATTCTCTCTTGGATTAGAAAGAGTGTGGCACCCCTTCTACTTAACTCCATTTCTTATTTCTCCTTTATTTCATATCAATCTCGTTTATTTTATATGCATGTATCAAATTCTGTCATTCTTTCAATTATAAGGCAGATTACTTCCTCTGAGTCACAAAAGAATTAATATTCCAAAAGTTAACAAAGTTGTTTCAGGAATTTTGAAGGAAATGCATAAGTCTCAAAGGTTAGTGCATATCACAAGGTAAGTTGAATAAGAGGCATGCCAAGTGGGTTGAGTTTCTTGAACAATTTCCTTATGTAATCAAGCATAAGAAAGGTAAATCTAATGTTGTGGCAGATGCACTCTCAAGAAGACATGTCTTGCTTTCTACTCTTGAAATAAAAGTTTTTGGTCTTGAGCATATTAAAGATTTGTATAAAAGTGACCTTGAATTTTCTTCAAAATTTTTAGCTTGTGAGCATACTGCCTTCAATGGGTATTTTAGGAACAATGGCTATTTATTTAAAGAAAAAAAACTATGTGTGCCTAAAGGTTCCATTAGAGAATTACTTGTAAAAGAGGCGCATGAGGGAGGACTAATGGGTCATTTTGGGGTTTCTAAAACTCTAGAATTCTTAAAAGAACATTTTCATTGGCCTCACATGAAAATTGATGTCCAAAAGCTTTGTGAAAGATGCATTGTGTGTAAAAAGGCTAAATCAAAAGTTATGCCTCATGGTTTGTATACTCCTTTGCCTGTACCTGAATTTCCTTGGATTGACATTTCCATGGACTTTGTTTTGGGGCTGCCTAGAACAAAGAATGGCAAAGATTCTATTTTTGTAGTTGTGGACAGGTTTTCAAAAATGGCACATTTTATTCCATGTAAAAAGGTGGATGATGCGTGTCATGTTGCTGATTTGTTCTTTAAGGAAGTGGTGCGCCTACATGGCTTACCAAGGAGCATTGTCTCTGATCGTGACTCCAAATTCTTAAGCCATTTTTGGAGGACTTTGTGGGGAAAGATGGGTACAAAGTTATTATTTTCCACTACTTGTCATCCCCAAACAGATGGACAAACTGAAGTAGTAAATAGAACTCTTTCTACTCTTCTTAGGGTTGTTCTTAAAAAGAATTTAAAAATGTGGGAGGAATGGTTACCTCATGTAGAGTTTGCTTACAATAGGGCTGTCCATAGCACTACACAACATTCACCTTTCGAGATTGTGTATGGTTTTAATCCTTTAACACCTCTTGATTTGTTACCATTGCCTAACACGTCTATTTTGAAGCATAAAGATGGGAAAGCTAAGGCTGAATTTGTGAGAAAATTGCATGAACAAGTAAAATTGCAAATTGAAAAGAAAAATAAAAGTTATGCAAAAAGTGCAAACAAAGGGCGAAAGAAAGTTATTTTTGAACCCGGGGATTGGGTTTGGATACATATGAGAAAAGAGAGATTCCCATCACAAAGGAAGTCCAAACTTCAACCTAGGGGAGATGGACCATTTCAAGTACTTTCAAGGATCAATGACAATGCCTACAAAATAGAACTTCCAGGTGAGTATGGGGGTAAGTACTACTTTTAATGTGGCTGATTTATCTCCTTTTGATGTAGGTGATGATGGTCTAAATTCGAGGTCGAATTCTTTTCAAGAAGGAGGGAATGATGAGGACGTAATCCAAGACATAAATGATACAATGCAAAGCTTAGGAGGTCCTATGACAAGGGCACGTGCAAGAAGAGTCAATGATGCTTTAGTTCACTTCATGATCAAGTCAATAGAATGCATGGGCCAGATTGAAGAAAAAGAGCCCAAGTTTATTCTTATCATCCAAGCATGTGATAAAAGGCCCAATAATGCATAAATAAATAAAAATAAAGGAAATACCAATAACCACACTATAATGGACGAAAATTACAAGAGAAGTGGTAAATAAAGAATTGCCATTATTCTGCCCTTTCAAGAACCCCATTATCTCTTCTTTATTTTGCACTTTCTTTGTAATAACTCAACCCACTATCATGATAATTAGTGGCTGAAACCTTTTGTTTTCTTAGGAGTTAATTTTTACTTATTTCATCATCTTAAGCCATTCCTATATAAAGGAGGCATGTATCTTCTTTTTGGATCAATGAATTTTGGCAAGTTTACACATTGTGTAAGTGAGAGTATTTGCTCTTAGGTTCTGGATTGGACCAAAATTGATTTTATCAAGAAATCCTTTTCTTGTGGTGATCCTCATCCATAGGCTTATCATTCTCTCTTGGATTAGAAAGAGTGTGGCACCCCTTCTACTTAACTCCATTTCTTATTTCTCCTTTATTTCATATCAATCTCGTTTATTTTATATGCATGTATCAAATTCTGTCATTCTTTCAATTATAAGGCAGATTACTTCCTCTGAGTCACAAAAGAATTAATATTCCAAAAGTTAACAAAGTTGTTTCAGGAATTTTGAAGGAAATGCATAAGTCTCAAAGGTTAGTGCATATCACCACACAACCTTCATAACCTCAACCTCATACACACAACCTTCAAAACTCCGACCACCTCATGAGGGTAACTTTTTTGGTGTACACGTGGGTCGAGCTTCCGACCAACATTTCGCTGGATCCGCCCCACTCGTCGTTGTTTGTTTTATATGAGAAAATGGAGAAAGAGATGTACGAAACTGAGAAGTGAGAAAGTTGAGGAAATTTGAGTCATGCTTGCGGGAGAGAAGCATATTTTATTTGCTCACCAAACACGAAAGTGAGAGAGTTCTAGAATCAACATATTTTCTTTTCCACTTTTTTATTTGGTTTGAAATAGTCTCATGCTGATTTATTTATTTTTATTTTTCATATTTTATATTTTACATTTTTATTTACAGTTATGTTATTCCTACACTACTTTTTACACCAAATACATACACCGTATACATTGTTCATCGTATTTATATGGTAAACAATGTTTTTTTAAAATTAAAAAATAATAATTACGAATAGTGTATGAATAATGCATGAACAGTACATAAACAAAACTCGTGAACAATAATCGTGAACAGTACCTTTAAAGTAATGAAATAAAGTTGGTTAATAAAATGTAAAAAATTGGTTAATAAAATTATGAAGTTGGTTAATACACGTCCAGATATTAAAAATAATTTTTACTAGTACACCAAAGTTGGTTAATAAAAAGTAAAAAGTTGGTTAATAAAATTATGAAGTTGGTTAATAAACGTTCAGTTGTCCAAATAAATTTTTAGCGGTCATCAAAGTTGGTTAATACAATGTAAAAAGTTGGTTAATAAAATTATAAAATTGGTTAATCATAAAATTTTATATCAATATCATTTAATTTAAAATAAAAATAAAAAAATAATATTTTTTAATATTCTATTTTTAAAAATATATATTATTATAATATTTCACTGTTCACCGTATTGGTGAACAGTGAAATACGGGTGTAGGTGTAGATTTTAGTGTAGGAATATCATTTCTCATTTATTATTAACTATTATTATTATTGATCCTTCATCATTGGGTTTAAGCTTAACCCATTTGTTTGATTTAAGTACTTACCACCCCATAATCATGTTTACACCCTTGTTTTTTTTTATATTTTGATTTGATTAATTATAATTATTAATTTGATTAAGTAAATGTTTAATATAATTAATTAACAACTTATTAATGGTTAAAAAGAATATTTAATAATTTTTTCATCGATTTTTCACAAATGCATTGCAATTTCATAGTTAAAAATTCAATTTAACTTAAGAAACTGCTTAAACACGTAGAGTTTTGTTGGCCGACCTCAGATAGGGTGGTTCCTATATGAACCACTTTACGATTTCTTAACATAACGCTAAATTAAGTAGTTTAATTTTTGTTTCTTTTTATCTTAAAAAAATATCGTTTAAATCATCGTTTTTTCACAGATGCATTGCAATTTCAGAGTTAAAAATTCAATTTAACTTCAGAAACTGCTTAAACGCATAAAGTTTTGTTGACCGACCTTAGATAGGGTGATTCCTACATCAATCACTTTACGATTACTTAACATAGCGCTAAATTCAGTAGTTTAATTGTCGTTTCTTTTTACCTTTAAAAAATGTCATTTAAATCATCGGTTTTTCACAGGTGCATTGCAATTTCGGAGTTAAAAATTCCATTTAACTTCAGAAATTGCTTAAACGCATAGAGTTTTGTTAACCGCCCTCATATAAGGTGATTCTTACATGAATCACTTTACGATTGCTTAACATAGCGCTAAATTCAGTAGTTCAAAACTCCGATTTATTTCCGGTCCCTTGGCTTTCTCTTGGGCCTTCTTACAATGAAATCATTGTCTATTTACAAGTGCTTATTGAACCTCTATTGTTAATTGTTGTACCGTATCCCCATTCGATAAAGTTGTACCCCCATTCGATAAAGTTGTACCCCCATTCCCGTAATATGTAATAAGTTTACTGCTTTCATTTATTTTTATCGTGTTAATTGATTGATAATCCAAAGATTAAAATCAACCCTTTTCAGAAAAGAACAAAAATAAACACTCGATCTAATGTTGAGTCTTTTACCGAAATTAAATCCAAATTGAATGCAAAGTCGAGCATCTCTCCCGATTAATTCAACCCTTTTATAATCAACTTGCAATTCTTGATCAAATATCAAGTCGTTGGTGCAAAACCTTTTTTGGTAATAAAATTGAAAGACAAAAGACCAAGAGATGCACATCTCTTTAAAACCCTTAATGGTCGGGCATTCAGAACACACCAGATTCAAAATGATTATTGGCATTTCAAATCAAAAACAATTTAAACAAACTTGGAATAACGGGACAATGGGAACACATCCATGCAAACCTCGAGTAAATGTGCACTTGGTGCACACCTCTGCTCAAATGTTTACTCACCTTCCATAAAGATCTAATCTTCATGATAAAAGAAACTTAACCAATCAAACTTGTTTTCCACCCTTGTGTGACTTCGAAAACATTTTCAGAAACGAATATGCTTTATCCATATCGATGTGAAAGAAACAAAGGCTTCAGTCTCCAAGAGTGAGCAACAAGAAAAGGTTTAACCACTCGATATGTTTAAAGGATCACTCCTTAAAAGCAATCAACTCATTAGTTCTTTCCAAGCAGAACTATGTAGCATTGAGTTCTCCATAGCACCTGGAGATATGTAGGAGCAGGGTTTTGAAATCTTGTCAGGCACCCCTTTAATAAAAAATGTTCTCCCCTTTTCTCTTATCTCACTCGATAAGTAGAAGATCGAAAACTAATATCACACTAACACTCTTCCATGAAACTAACTAAATGGGTCCCGTTGAGTACAACAGATAGAGGGGTGCTAATACATTCCCATTGCATAACCGACTCCTAAACCCTATTTGGTTGCAACGACCATTTCTTTTTGTTTTTCGTGAGTTTTATCGATATTTTCCCTTTCCCTCTCCTAGAATAAATAAATTTCGGTGGCAACTCTATTTTGTTAACATTTGGAGTGTTCCTTACACTCGGGTATTTTTCGTGTCACGATAATGTCTCTAAATAGGAAATAGTTTACAACTTATCTAAGTTTGGATGGTGGTAGAATTATGATGGAAAATGGTCGTGCTTGCAAGATGCGAGACACATCCCAAGGTTTGCAGTTTACTTAGATCCATTATTTGTCTTGGGGTATTAGAGAAAAATAGTTGCAAAATTGTCATACAAAATGGAGTTTTAAAATTTATTTGTGGTTCTTTGGTAGTGATAAAGGGAAATTATCACAAAAATATTTATCATCTTTTAGGATCAACTATGATTTGACATATGGAATCGATGAAAGTAAACATTAAATAAGAGAATGCACAAGGATATGGCACACATGCCTTAGGTATATGTCATAAAAGGGTATATCATTTCTTATTGGACAAGGCTTGTTGAAGAAACCACAAATGAAGTTTTGTGACCATTATGTCTATGTAAAGGCACAGAGGATAAAGTTCTCTACAAGTAACCATAAAAGTATATGGTTATTAGATTATGTGCATAAAGATGTTTGGGATTCAACTAATGTTACTTCCATGGATGGTTCCAGACACTTTGTTATATTTTTCAATGATTATTATAGATATGTTTGGATTTACTTCCTTAAGCCTAAGAATAAATTATTGGAATTTTTCAAGTATTCGAAAGAAATGGTTGAGAATATAACAAGTAAAAAGCTAAAAATGGTAAGGTCTGATAATGGTACAAAATACATTGAGGGAGCTTTTAAAGAGTTACACAATTAGAAAAGCATTGTAAGAGACTGGATAATCACATACGCACCTCAATAGAATGGAGTTGTAGAATGACTGAATAATACACAGTACTTGAGAAGGAAATTTGTACGCGCTCTAGTTTTGGACTATGCAAAGAATGGTGGGTATAGTTAGTTTCTACAACTTGTTGCAAAGTAAATCGATCCATAAATTCTTATTTAGACGGAGAATCACCTTATAAGGTATAATCAGAGGAATATACATATTATTGACCCTTAAACAATTCATATGCACAACGTATTATCACGACAATAGCAACAAGCTTGGGAAAAGATCCAAGAAAGCAATATTCTTAGGGTATCCAAAAGGAGTTAAGGGATTTATCCTTTAATGTTTAAACTATTGTAGGTTTATAATCTATAGGAATCTGATTCTTGATGAAATATATTGTGGATTTATTAAAATCTATGGTGCCTCATAACATTGATGTTGGGACACAAAGACTAGAGAAGTGGAGATAGAATCTGAAGAAAAACTAGATTATATTCATGTTAGAGTGGAGAATCATGGTGTTTCTCAAAATGAGGGTGGTGAGCCTGATCATAAGGAGAGTCAAAAGTAAAATACACATGTATTACAACAACATCATGAATCTTCAAAAACCATTAGCCCAAAGAGAAATTAAAATCATTTCACAAGTCTAGGTTAAACAAGCCTCTCGAGCATTACAAGCAAGTAAACTTGGTGGAATATTCATTCTCCGTGGGAGAGGATGAGCCAATCACCTTTAAACAATCTATCAAAGATAAAGATTATAGAGTCAGTTGGTTTCTATAGAGGAAGAGATATAATCTCTCTATAAGAACAAGACATGAGAGGTGGTCCCATTGTACGTGAGAAAGATTACTATTGGTTGTAAATATATATATGAAAGAAAAGAGGATCCTACTAGGTCTGATGTGTGAATCTATGTTATTTGAAAGTATAATCATCATGGGGTGTACTTGTCAAAGAGTACATAATTTATGGCCCCTCTTTGTTGGTAGGAGGGGCCAAAGGCCTTAGTATTTTCTAGTGAGTTAAGGCTTTCTCATAGAAGCGATATGCATTGTTTAGAGGTGTTTATGATGATAAAAGAGCATGCTTGTGTGAGGCGAGAAGCTCAGTAGCTCTAGATGGTGTATTATGGGTATTATGATATGCCCCCAACCCTAAGTTGAGGTATTTATAGAATGTTATGGGCCTCTGGTTCACGAACCCCAAGAAGTGGTAATTGTTCTTCCTTGATTGAGGGAAAGATGTTTAGTGCCTATCTTTTTTATGAAATCATGGACATAACTTAACACATGCAGTTAGGGACTGGATAAACGGTATTATCCATGTTTCTCCTTA
Source organism: Lathyrus oleraceus (assembly GCF_024323335.1). Lineage (NCBI taxonomy): Eukaryota > Viridiplantae > Streptophyta > Magnoliopsida > Fabales > Fabaceae > Lathyrus > Lathyrus oleraceus. The sequence goes on along the minus strand of NC_066585.1, from coordinate 349,137,478 downwards.
TGGAGAGCCCCTGTTCATGTAAAAGATACACTCTGGGCGACATCTCATGGGGCGAGCTCCCCATTAAGGATATATGCCGCCCTATTTGGGGGTCCTCACAAATATATCATTACACAATACCTCAAGCACGAGGGATTGTAAAGGACGAAATGTTTTAAGCTTCCCTTTCCCTATACTTGACATGTGTGGCTAAGGGTGAGTCCCTTAATTCGAGGTATTTCCCTCACTTGAGGCGAGTCCCTCAGTTGGAGGAGAGTGTCTGAGTTGAGGGTGAGTCATCACTCCCTTTCCAAGTGCCTCCTTAGTAGCTTTTATGCCATATGTCAATCAAATGACCCTAGAAACATCAAAACGGAGGTCACTTATGAAAGCTTAATTATTTAGTAGGGAATAAGCGTGCGTGGAATTTTATGCAACTCATGATGATTTTCTTGGTGAAAAATGTACTTGCTAAAAACATTAAAAGGTTGACTTCCTTGTTATTAGTCAGAAAGAACTTTAGATGATTGGTTGAAGTTTCTGTTTATGTATAGGGTTCATGACCACCATTGTTAGTGGTCTAAGGTTTCTCGTAAGTTTACTCTTTTCTATGTTATTCATCATGCAGATGCCCCCTACTGTTTGGTCTCATGACCTATTTATATGCAGGCCTGGCTCTCCCTTGGATATTGAAGGGACATGGTTTTAATAGTTAATAAGTAACTATTTATCACTTGTAACGGACTCCTTATTAACCATTTTGTAACGGACTCATCATTAATCGTCTGTAACAGACTCATCCGTTGGAATGCCATAACGGATCCGACCTGGTCAGTCCTTCAGAGCCCGAAAAATTGAGTCTGGGATATGCATACTGCCTGACTTCGTAATAACTCCCCAACCTCATAAATTTCCTGGGCTATACATCGACCATATCAAAATTCGGGAAATATAATCGGTCCTAAAATTATCGGAATGTACACCTTGATTCTGATTTCATACCTCGGTCGACCATATAATTTCTGGGGTGTACATGAATCTGGAAAGGGTGCAATGTCCAAACAAAAGAATCTAGTAACATTATTCTCTATTAAAGATGAGGTACAACCCGACTTACTCTTACATGCGTGCACTTTCTAAACTGACACAATGATGTGAATAGACGTGGAAAATGTTTTAAAACATGGGGTATATCATTTTTCCAGATTTTCTCTCCCACAATATGTTTGGATCCTATTGATATCCTTGGATATATGATTTAAACACTAAAACAAGAGAATATGCAAAAAAAAATTGATTAGTTTTATTGAATTAAATTGTAATTTAATGATATTTGAGTTTTTTAAAATCTAAAATTCTAAAATATAATATATTGATATCATAATATGTTATTTTAAAAAAATGAACATGAAAAAAAGAAATAAACAAAATAATAGTTTATATACACAAAGATGTGTTACAGTTATGAAAAACAAAAGAAATTGTGAAAATAACGTAGAACTACTTTTATTAAAAACGAAACCTATTTGATGGATACATGAAAAAATAGCTAAGTTTGCTTTGAACAATAAAGGATGGGTTGAAACACTCTAAATGCATGTCTTTGAATTAAAATGATATATACATATACATATTACTTACCCACCTAATGTATTTCTTTAACATAATAGCCTTCTTAATGTGACAGTGTTTACTACACCAAATAAACATTGGTAGATTGATTTACTTATTTTATACTCTTTTTTATAAATTAAAAATACGTTTTAAACACTAAAACAAGAGAATATGCAGTTTTTTAATGATTAATTATATTAACTTAAATTGTAATGTATTGAGATTTGAGATTTTTTTAAATCTAAAATTCTAAAATATAATATATTGATGTCATAATATGTTGTTTTAAAAAAATGACCATGAAAAAAAGAAATAAAGAAAATTACAGTTTATATAGACAAAGATATGTTAAAGTTATGAAAAACAAAACAAATTGTGAAATTAATGTAGAGCTACTTTTATTAGAAACATGACACCTATTTGATGGATACATGAAAAAATAGTTAAATTTGCTTTGAACATTATAGGATGGGTTGAAAAACTCCAAATGCATGTCTTTGAATTAAAATGATATATACATATACATGTTACTTGGTTTCTTAATGTATAAGTTTAACATATTAGCCTTCTTAATGTGACAATGTTTACTACATCAAATCATAATTGTTAGATTGATTTACTTATTTTATTTTTTATTTTTAAAATTTAAAATATGTTTTCTACACTAAAACAAGAGAATATGCAGTTTTTTTATCATCAATTTTATTGAATTAAATTGTAATGTATTGATATTTGAGATTTTTTTAAATCTAAATATCAAAAATATAATGTATTGATATCATAATATGTTATTTTCGAAAACTGACCTAGAAAACAATAATGAAAGAAAATGACTATATATATAGACAAAGATGTGTTAAAGTTATAAAGAAAACAAACAAATTGTAAAAATAACGTAGAGCTACTTTTATTAGAAACATGAAACCTATTTGATGGATACATGAAAATATTGCTAAGTTTGCTTTGAACATTATAGGATGGGTTGAAAAAGTCCAAATGCATGTCTTTGAATTAAAATGATATATACATATACATATTACTTAGCTACCTAATGTATTTCTTTAACATAATAGCCTTCTCACTATGACATTGTTTACTACACCAAATAAACATTTGTAGAATGATTTACTTATTTTATACTTTTTTTAATTTAAAATATGTTTTAAACACTAAAACAAGAGAATATGCAGATTTTTTATGATTAATTTTATTGACTTAAATTGTGATGTAATGATATTTGGGTTTTTTTAAATCTAAAATTTAAAATATAATATATTGATATCATAATATGTTGTTTTAAAAAAATGACAATGAAAAAAAGAAATAAAGAAAATGACAGTTTATATAGACAAAGATATATTAAAGTTCTGAAAAACAAAACAAATTGTGAAAATATCGTAGAGCTACTTTTATTAGAAACATGAAACCTATTTGATGGATACGTGAAAATATAGCTAAGTTTGCTTTGAGCATTATAGGATGGGTTGAAAAACTCCAAATGCATGTCTTTGAATTAAAATGATATATACATATACATATTACTTACCCACCTAATATTTCTTTAACATAATAGCCTTCCCACTATGACATTGTTTACTACACCAAATAAACATTTGTAGAATGATTTATTTATTTTATACTTTTTTAAATTTAAAATATGTTTCAAACACTAAAACAAGAGAATATGCAGATTTTTTATGATTAATTTTATTGACTTAAATTGTGATGTAATGATATTTGAGTTTTTTTAAATCTAAAATTCTAAAATATAATATATTGATGTCATAATATGTTGTTTTAAAAAAATGACAATGAAAAAAAGAAATAAAGAAAATGACAGTTTATATAGACAAAGATATGTTAAAGTTATGAAAAACAAAACAAATTGTGAAATTAACGTAGAGCTACTTTTATTAGAAACATGACACCTATTTGATGGATACATGAAAAAATAGTTAAATTTGCTTTGAACATTATAGGATGGGTTGAAACACTCCAAATGCATGTCTTTGAATTAAAATGATATATACATATACATGTTACTTGGTTTCTTAATGTATAAGTTTAACATATTAGCCTTCTTAATGTGACAATGTTTACTACATCAAATCATAATTGTTAGATTGATTTACTTATTTTATTTTTTATTTTTAAAATTTAAAATATGTTTTCTACACTAAAACAAGAGAATATGCAGTTCTTTTATCATCAATTTTATTGAATTAAATTGTAATGTATTGATATTTGAGATTTTTTTAAATATAAATATCAAAAATATAATGTATTGATATCATAATATGTTATTTTCGAAAACTGACCATGAAAACAATAATGAAAGAAAATGACTATATATATAGACAAAGATGTGTTAAAGGTATGAAGAAAAAAAACAAATTGTAAAAATAACGTAGACCTACTTTTATTAGAAACATGAGACCTATTTTGATGGATACATGAAAATATTGCTAAGTTTGCTTTGAACATTATAGGATGGGTTGAAAAACTCCAAATGCATGTCTTTGAATTAAAATGATATATACATATACATATTACTTAGCTACCTAATGTATTTCTTTAACATAATAGCCTTCTCACTATGACATTGTTTACTACACCAAATAAACATTTGTAGAATGATTTACTTATTTTATACTTTTTTTAATTTAAAATATGTTTTAAACACTAAAACAAGAGAATATGCAGATTTTTTATGATTAATTTTATTGACTTAAATTGTGATGTAATGATATTTGGGTTTTTTTAAATCTAAAATTTAAAATATAATATATTGATATCATAATATGTTGTTTTAAAAAAATGACAATGAAAAAAAGAAATAAAGAAAATGTCAGTTTATATAGACAAAGATATATTAAAGTTCTGAAAAACAAAACAAATTGTGAAAATATCGTAGAGCTACTTTTATTAGAAACATGAAACCTATTTGATGGATACGTGAAAATATAGCTAAGTTTGCTTTGAGCATTATAGGATGGGTTGAAAAACTCCAAATGCATGTCTTTGAATTAAAATGATATATACATATACATATTACTTACCCACCTAATGTATTTCTTTAACATAATAGCCTTCCCACTATGACATTGTTTACTACACCAAATAAACATTTGTAGAATGATTTATTTATTTTATACTTTTTTAAATTTAAAATATGTTTCAAACACTAAAACAAGAGAATATGCAGATTTTTTATGATTAATTTTATTGACTTAAATTGTGATGTAATGATATTTGAGTTTTTTTAAATCTAAAATTCTAAAATATAATATATTGATGTCATAATATGTTGTTTTAAAAAATGACCATGAAAAAAAGAAATAAAGAAAATGACAGTTTATATAGACAAAGATATGTTAAAGTTATGAAAAACAAAACAAATTGTGAAATTAACGTAGAACTACTTTTATTAGAAACATGACACCTATTTGATGGATACATGAAAAAATAGTTAAATTTGCTTTGAACATTATAGGATGGGTTGAAACACTCCAAATGCATGTCTTTGAATTAAAATGATATATACATATACATGTTACTTGGTTTCTTAATGTATAAGTTTAACATATTAGCCTTCTTAATGTGACAATGTTTACTACATCAAATCATAATTGTTAGATTGATTTACTTATTTTATTTTTTATTTTTAAAATTTAAAATATGTTTTCTACACTAAAACAAGAGAATATGCAGTTCTTTTATCATCAATTTTATTGAATTAAATTGTAATGTATTGATATTTGAGATTTTTTAAAATCTAAATATCAAAAATATAATGTATTGATATCATAATATGTTATTTTCGAAAACTGACCATGAAAACAATAATGAAAGAAAATGACTATATATATAGACAAAGATGTGTTAAAGTTATGAAGAAAAAAAACAAATTGTAAAAATAACGTAGAGCTACTTTTATTAGAAACATGAGACCTATTTGATGGATACATGAAAATATTGCTAAGTTTGCTTTGAACATTATAGGATGGGTTGAAAAACTCCAAATGCATGTCTTTGAATTAAAATGATATATACATATACATATTACTTAGCTACCTAATGTATTTCTTTAACATAATAGCCTTCTCACTATGACATTGTTTACTACACCAAATAAACATTTGTAGAATGATTTACTTATTTTATACTTTTTTTAATTTAAAATATGTTTTAAACATTAAAACAAGAGAATATGCAGATTTTTTATGATTAATTTTATTGACTTAAATTGTGATGTAATGATATTTGGGTTTTTTTAAATCTAAAATTTAAAATATAATATATTGATATCATAATATGTTGTTTTAAAAAAATGACAATGAAAAAAAGAAATAAAGAAAATGACAGTTTATATAGACAAAGATATATTAAAGTTCTGAAAAACAAAACAAATTGTGAAAATATCGTAGAGCTACTTTTATTAGAAACATGAAACCTATTTGATGGATACGTGAAAATATAGCTAAGTTTGCTTTGAGCATTATAGGATGGGTTGAAAAACTCCAAATGCATGTCTTTGAATTAAAATGATATATACATATACATATTACTTACCCACCTAATGTATTTCTTTAACATAATAGCCTTCCCACTATGACATTGTTTACTACACCAAATAAACATTTGTAGAATGATTTATTTATTTTATACTTTTTTAAATTTAAAATATGTTTCAAACACTAAAACAAGAGAATATGCAGATTTTTTATGATTAATTTTATTGACTTAAATTGTGATGTAATGATATTTGAGTTTTTTAAATCTAAAATTCTAAAATATAATATATTGATGTCATAATATGTTGTTTTAAAAAATGACCATGAAAAAAAGAAATAAAGAAAATGACAGTTTATATAGACAAAGATATGTTAAAGTTATGAAAAACAAAACAAATTGTGAAATTAACGTAGAGCTACTTTTATTAGAAACATGACACCTATTTAATGGATACATGAAAAAATAGTTATATTTGCTTTGAACATTATAGGATGGGTTGAAACACTCCAAATGCATGTCTTTGAATTAAAATGATATATACATATACATGTTATTTGGTTTCTTAATGTATAAGTTTAACATATTAGCCTTCTTATTGTGACAATGTTTACTACATCAAATCATAATTGTTAGATTGATTTACTTATTTTATTTTTTATTTTTAAAATTTAAAATATGTTTTCTACACTAAAACAAGAGAATATGCAGTTCTTTTATCATCAATTTTATTGAATTAAATTGTAATGTATTGATATTTGAGATTTTTTAAAATCTAAATATCAAAAATATAATGTATTGATATCATAATATGTTATTTTCGAAAACTGACCATGAAAACAATAATGAAAGAAAATGACTATATACATAGACAAAGATGTGTTAAAGTTATAAAGAAAAAAAACAAATTGTAAAAATAACGTAGAGCTACTTTTATTAGAAACATGAAACCTATTTGATGGATACATGAAAATATTGCTAAGTTTGCTTTGAACATTATAGGATGGGTTGAAAAACTCCAAATGCATGTCTTTGAATTAAAATGATATATACATATACATATTACTTAGCTACCTAATGTATTTCTTTAACATAATAGCCTTCTCACTATGACATTGTTTACTACACCAAATAAACATTTGTAGAATGATTTACTTATTTTATACTTTTTTAATTTAAAATATGTTTTAAACACTAAAACAAGAGAATATGCAGATTTTTTATGATTAATTTTATTGACTTAAATTGTGATGTAATGATATTTGGGTTTTTTTAAATCTAAAATTTAAAATATAATATATTGATATCATAATATGTTGTTTTAAAAAAATGACAATGAAAAAAAGAAATAAAGAAAATGACAGTTTATATAGACAAAGATATATTAAAGTTCTGAAAAACAAAACAAATTGTGAAAATATCGTAGAGCTACTTTTATTAGAAACATGAAACCTATTTGATGGATACGTGAAAATATAGCTAAGTTTGCTTTGAGCATTATAGGATGGGTTGAAAAACTCCAAATGCATGTCTTTGAATTAAAATGATATATACATATACATATTACTTACCCACCTAATGTATTTCTTTAACATAATAGCCTTCCCACTATGACATTGTTTACTACACCAAATAAACATTTGTAGAATGATTTATTTATTTTATACTTTTTTAAATTTAAAATATGTTTCAAACACTAAAACAAGAGAATATGCAGATTTTTTATGATTAATTTTATTGACTTAAATTGTGATGTAATGATATTTGAGTTTTTTTAAATCTAAAATTCTAAAATATAATATATTGATGTCATAATATGTTGTTTTAAAAAAATGACCATGAAAAAAAGAAATAAAGAAAATGACAGTTTATATAGACAAAGATATGTTAAAGTTATGAAAAACAAAACAAATTGTGAAATTAACGTAGAGCTACTTTTATTAGAAACATGACACCTATTTGATGGATACATGAAAAAATAGTTAAATTTGCTTTGAACATTATAGGATGGGTTGAAACACTCCAAATGCATGTCTTTGAATTAAAATGATATATACATATACATGTTACTTGGTTTCTTAATGTATAAGTTTAACATATTAGCCTTCTTAATGTGACAATGTTTACTACATCAAATCATAATTGTTAGATTGATTTACTTATTTTATTTTTTATTTTTAAAATTTAAAATATGTTTTCTACACTAAAACAAGAGAATATGCAGTTCTTTTATCATCAATTTTATTGAATTAAATTGTAATGTATTGATATTTGAGATTTTTTAAAATCTAAATATCAAAAATATAATGTATTGATATCATAATATGTTATTTTCGAAAACTGACCATGAAAACAATAATGAAAGAAAATGACTATATACATAGACAAAGATGTGTTAAAGTTATAAAGAAAAAAAACAAATTGTAAAAATAACGTAGAGCTACTTTTATTAGAAACATGAGACCTATTTGATGGATACATGAAAATATTGCTAAGTTTGCTTTGAACATTATAGGATGGGTTGAAAAACTCCAAATGCATGTCTTTGAATTAAAATGATATATACATATACATATTACTTAGCTACCTAATGTATTTCTTTAACATAATAGCCTTCTCACTATGACATTGTTTACTACACCAAATAAACATTTGTAGAATGATTTACTTATTTTATACTTTTTTTAATTTAAAATATGTTTTAAACACTAAAACAAGAGAATATGCAGATTTTTTATGATTAATTTTATTGACTTAAATTGTGATGTAATGATATTTGGGTTTTTTTAAATCTAAAATTTAAAATATAATATATTGATATCATAATATGTTGTTTTAAAAAAATGACAATGAAAAAAAGAAATAAAGAAAATGACAGTTTATATAGACAAAGATATATTAAAGTTCTGAAAAACAAAACAAATTGTGAAAATATCGTAGAGCTACTTTTATTAGAAACATGAAACCTATTTGATGGATACGTGAAAATATAGCTAAGTTTGCTTTGAGCATTATAGGATGGGTTGAAAAACTCCAAATGCATGTCTTTGAATTAAAATGATATATACATATACATATTACTTACCCACCTAATGTATTTCTTTAACATAATAGCCTTCCCACTATGACATTGTTTACTACACCAAATAAACATTTGTAGAATGATTTATTTATTTTATACTTTTTTAAATTTAAAATATGTTTCAAACACTAAAACAAGAGAATATGCAGATTTTTTATGATTAATTTTATTGACTTAAATTGTGATGTAATGATATTTGAGTTTTTTTAAATCTAAAATTCTAAAATATAATATATTGATGTCATAATATGTTGTTTTAAAAAATGACCATGAAAAAAAGAAATAAAGAAAATGACAGTTTATATAGACAAAGATATGTTAAAGTTATGAAAAACAAAACAAATTGTGAAATTAACGTAGAGCTACTTTTATTAGAAACATGACACCTATTTGATGGATACATGAAAAAATAGTTAAATTTGCTTTGAACATTATAGGATGGGTTGAAACACTCCAAATGCATGTCTTTGAATTAAAATGATATATACATATACATGTTACTTGGTTTCTTAATGTATAAGTTTAACATATTAGCCTTCTTAATGTGACAATGTTTACTACATCAAATCATAATTGTTAGATTGATTTACTTATTTTATTTTTTATTTTTAAAATTTAAAATATGTTTTCTACACTAAAACAAGAGAATATGCAGTTTTTTTATCATCAATTTTATTGAATTAAATTGTAATGTATTGATATTTGAGATTTTTTAAAATCTAAATATAAAAAATATAATGTATTGATATCATAATATGTTATTTTCGAAAACTGACCATGAAAACAATAATGAAAGAAAATGACTATATATATAGACAAAGATGTGTTAAAGTTATGAAGAAAAAAAACAAATTGTAAAAATAACGTAGAGCTACTTTTATTAGAAACATGAAACCTATTTGATGGATACATGAAAATATTGCTAAGTTTGCTTTGAACATTATAGGATGGGTTGAAAAACTCCAAATGCATGTCTTTCAATTAAAATGATATATACATATACATATTACTTAGCTACCTAATGTATTTCTTTAACATAATAGCCTTCTCACTATGACATTGTTTACTACACCAAATAAACATTTGTAGAATGATTTACTTATTTTATACTTTTTTTAATTTAAAATATGTTTTAAACACTAAAACAAGAGAATATGCAGATTTTTTATGATTAATTTTATTGACTTAAATTGTGATGTAATGATATTTGGGTTTTTTTAAATCTAAAATTTAAAATATAATATATTGATATCATAATATGTTGTTTTAAAAAAATGACAATGAAAAAAAGAAATAAAGAAAATGACAGTTTATATAGACAAAGATATATTAAAGTTCTGAAAAACAAAACAAATTGTGAAAATATCGTAGAGCTACTTTTATTAGAAACATGAAACCTATTTGATGGATACGTGAAAATATAGCTAAGTTTGCTTTGAGCATTATAGGATGGGTTGAAAAACTCCAAATGCATGTCTTTGAATTAAAATGATATATACATATACATATTACTTACCCACCTAATGTATTTCTTTAACATAATAGCCTTCCCACTATGACATTGTTTACTACACCAAATAAACATTTGTAGAATGATTTATTTATTTTATACTTTTTTAAATTTAAAATATGTTTCAAACACTAAAACAAGAGAATATGCAGATTTTTTATGATTAATTTTATTGACTTAAATTGTGATGTAATGATATTTGAGTTTTTTTAAATCTAAAATTCTAAAATATAATATATTGATGTCATAATATGTTGTTTTAAAAAAATGACCATGAAAAAAAGAAATAAAGAAAATGACAGTTTATATAGACAAAGATATGTTAAAGTTATGAAAAACAAAACAAATTGTGAAATTAACGTAGAGCTACTTTTATTAGAAACATGACACCTATTTGATGGATACATGAAAAAATAGTTAAATTTGCTTTGAACATTATAGGATGGGTTGAAACACTCCAAATGCATGTCTTTGAATTAAAATGATATATACATATACATGTTACTTGGTTTCTTAATGTATAAGTTTAACATATTAGCCTTCTTAATGTGACAATGTTTACTACATCAAATCATAATTGTTAGATTGATTTACTTATTTTATTTTTTATTTTTAAAATTTAAAATATGTTTTCTACACTAAAACAAGAGAATATGCAGTTTTTTTATCATCAATTTTATTGAATTAAATTGTAATGTATTGATATTTGAGATTTTTTTAAATCTAAATATAAAAATATATGTATTGATATCATAATATGTTATTTTCGAAAACTGACCATGAAAACAATAATGAAAGAAAATGACTATATATATAGACAAAGATGTGTTAAAGTTATGAAGAAAAAAAACAAATTGTAAAAATAACGTAGAGCTACTTTTATTAGAAACATGAAACCTATTTGATGGATACATGAAAATATTGCTAAGTTTGCTTTGAACATTATAGGATGGGTTGAAAAACTCCAAATGCATGTCTTTCAATTAAAATGATATATACATATACATATTACTTAGCTACCTAATGTATTTCTTTAACATAATAGCCTTCTCACTATGACATTGTTTACTACACCAAATAAACATTTGTAGAATGATTTACTTATTTTATACTTTTTTTAATTTAAAATATGTTTTAAACACTAAAACAAGAGAATATGCAGATTTTTTATGATTAATTTTATTGACTTAAATTGTGATGTAATGATATTTGGGTTTTTTTAAATCTAAAATTTAAAATATAATATATTGATATCATAATATGTTGTTTTAAAAAAATGACAATGAAAAAAAGAAATAAAGAAAATGACAGTTTATATAGACAAAGATATATTAAAGTTCTGAAAAACAAAACAAATTGTGAAAATATCGTAGAGCTACTTTTATTAGAAACATGAAACCTATTTGATGGATACGTGAAAATATAGCTAAGTTTGCTTTGAGCATTATAGGATGGGTTGAAAAACTCCAAATGCATGTCTTTGAATTAAAATGATATATACATATACATATTACTTACCCACCTAATGTATTTCTTTAACATAATAGCCTTCCCACTATGACATTGTTTACTACACCAAATAAACATTTGTAGAATGATTTATTTATTTTATACTTTTTTAAATTTAAAATATGTTTCAAACACTAAAACAAGAGAATATGCAGATTTTTTATGATTAATTTTATTGACTTAAATTGTGATGTAATGATATTTGAGTTTTTTTAAATCTAAAATTCTAAAATATAATATATTGATGTCATAATATGTTGTTTTAAAAAAATGACCATGAAAAAAAGAAATAAAGAAAATGACAGTTTATATAGACAAAGATATGTTAAAGTTATGAAAAACAAAACAAATTGTGAAATTAACGTAGAGCTACTTTTATTAGAAACATGACACCTATTTGATGGATACATGAAAAAATAGTTAAATTTGCTTTGAACATTATAGGATGGGTTGAAACACTCCAAATGCATGTCTTTGAATTAAAATGATATATACATATACATGTTACTTGGTTTCTTAATGTATAAGTTTAACATATTAGCCTTCTTAATGTGACAATGTTTACTACATCAAATCATAATTGTTAGATTGATTTACTTATTTTATTTTTTATTTTTAAAATTTAAAATATGTTTTCTACACTAAAACAAGAGAATATGCAGTTTTTTTATCATCAATTTTATTGAATTAAATTGTAATGTATTGATATTTGAGATTTTTTTAAATCTAAATATAAAAAATATAATGTATTGATATCATAATATGTTATTTTCGAAAACTGACCATGAAAACAATAATGAAACAAAATGACTATATATATAGACAAAGATGTGTTAAAGTTATAAAGAAAACAAACAAATTGTAAAAATAACGTAGAGCTACTTTTATTAGAAACATGAAACCTATTTGATGGATACATGAAAATATTGCTAAGTTTGCTTTGAACATTATAGGATGGGTTGAAAAACTCCAAATGCATGTCTTTCAATTAAAATGATATATACATATACATATTACTTAGCTACCTAATGTATTTCTTTAACATAATAGCCTTCTCACTATGACATTGTTTACTACACCAAATAAACATTTGTAGAATGATTTACTTATTTTATACTTTTTTTAATTTAAAATATGTTTTAAACACTAAAACAAGAGAATATGCAGATTTTTTATGATTAATTTTATTGACTTAAATTGTGATGTAATGATATTTGGGTTTTTTTAAATCTAAAATTTAAAATATAATATATTGATATCATAATATGTTGTTTTAAAAAAATGACAATGAAAAAAAGAAATAAAGAAAATGACAGTTTATATAGACAAAGATATATTAAAGTTCTGAAAAACAAAACAAATTGTGAAAATATCGTAGAGCTACTTTTATTAGAAACATGAAACCTATTTGATGGATACGTGAAAATATAGCTAAGTTTGCTTTGAGCATTATAGGATGGGTTGAAAAACTCCAAATGCATGTCTTTGAATTAAAATGATATATACATATACATATTACTTACCCACCTAATGTATTTCTTTAACATAATAGCCTTCCCACTATGACATTGTTTACTACACCAAATAAACATTTGTAGAATGATTTATTTATTTTATACTTTTTTAAATTTAAAATATGTTTCAAACACTAAAACAAGAGAATATGCAGATTTTTTATGATTAATTTTATTGACTTAAATTGTGATGTAATGATATTTGAGTTTTTTTAAATCTAAAATTCTAAAATATAATATATTGATGTCATAATATGTTGTTTTAAAAAAATGACCATGAAAAAAAGAAATAAAGAAAATGACAGTTTATATAGACAAAGATATGTTAAAGTTATGAAAAACAAAACAAATTGTGAAATTAACGTAGAGCTACTTTTATTAGAAACATGACACCTATTTGATGGATACATGAAAAAATAGTTAAATTTGCTTTGAACATTATAGGATGGGTTGAAACACTCCAAATGCATGTCTTTGAATTAAAATGATATATACATATACATGTTACTTGGTTTCTTAATGTATAAGTTTAACATATTAGCCTTCTTAATGTGACAATGTTTACTACATCAAATCATAATTGTTAGATTGATTTACTTATTTTATTTTTTATTTTTAAAATTTAAAATATGTTTTCTACACTAAAACAAGAGAATATGCAGTTTTTTTATCATCAATTTTATTGAATTAAATTGTAATGTATTGATATTTGAGATTTTTTAAATCTAAATATAAAAAATATAATGTATTGATATCATAATATGTTATTTTCGAAAACTGACCATGAAAACAATAATGAAACAAAATGACTATATATATAGACAAAGATGTGTTAAAGTTATGAAGAAAAAAACAAATTGTAAAAATAACGTAGAGCTACTTTTATTAGAAACATGAAACCTATTTGATGGATACATGAAAATATTGCTAAGTTTGCTTTGAACATTATAGGATGGGTTGAAAAACTCCAAATGCATGTCTTTGAATTAAAATGATATATACATATACATATTACTTAGCTACCTAATGTATTTCTTTAACATAATAGCCTTCTCACTATGACATTGTTTACTACACCAAATAAACATTTGTAGAATGATTTACTTATTTTATACTTTTTTTAATTTAAAATATGTTTTAAACACTAAAACAAGAGAATATGCAGATTTTTTATGATTAATTTTATTGACTTAAATTGTGATGTAATGATATTTGGGTTTTTTTAAATCTAAAATTTAAAATATAATATATTGATATCATAATATGTTGTTTTAAAAAAATGACAATGAAAAAAAGAAATAAAGAAAATGACAGTTTATATAGACAAAGATATATTAAAGTTCTGAAAAACAAAACAAATTGTGAAAATATCGTAGAGCTACTTTTATTAGAAACATGAAACCTATTTGATGGATACGTGAAAATATAGCTAAGTTTGCTTTGAGCATTATAGGATGGGTTGAAAAACTCCAAATGCATGTCTTTGAATTAAAATGATATATACATATACATATTACTTACCCACCTAATGTATTTCTTTAACATAATAGCCTTCCCACTATGACATTGTTTACTACACCAAATAAACATTTGTAGAATGATTTATTTATTTTATACTTTTTTAAATTTAAAATATGTTTCAAACACTAAAACAAGAGAATATGCAGATTTTTTATGATTAATTTTATTGACTTAAATTGTGATGTAATGATATTTGAGTTTTTTTAAATCTAAAATTCTAAAATATAATATATTGATGTCATAATATGTTGTTTTAAAAAAATGACCATGAAAAAAAGAAATAAAGAAAATGACAGTTTATATAGACAAAGATATGTTAAAGTTATGAAAAACAAAACAAATTGTGAAATTAACGTAGAGCTACTTTTATTAGAAACATGACACCTATTTGATGGATACATGAAAAAATAGTTAAATTTGCTTTGAACATTATAGGATGGGTTGAAACACTCCAAATGCATGTCTTTGAATTAAAATGATATATACATATACATGTTACTTGGTTTCTTAATGTATAAGTTTAACATATTAGCCTTCTTAATGTGACAATGTTTACTACATCAAATCATAATTGTTAGATTGATTTACTTATTTTATTTTTTATTTTTAAAATTTAAAATATGTTTTCTACACTAAAACAAGAGAATATGCAGTTTTTTTATCATCAATTTTATTGAATTAAATTGTAATGTATTGATATTTGAGATTTTTTTAAATCTAAATATAAAAAATATAATGTATTGATATCATAATATGTTATTTTCGAAAACTGACCATGAAAACAATAATGAAACAAAATGACTATATATATAGACAAAGATGTGTTAAAGTTATAAAGAAATCAAACAAATTGTAAAAATAACGTAGAGCTACTTTTATTAGAAACATGAAACCTATTTGATGGATACATGAAAATATTGCTAAGTTTGCTTTGAACATTATAGGATGGGTTGAAAAACTCCAAATGCATGTCTTTGAATTAAAATGATATATACATATACATATTACTTAGCTACCTAATGTATTTCTTTAACATAATAGCCTTCTCACTATGACATTGTTTACTACACCAAATAAACATTTGTAGAATGATTTACTTATTTTATACTTTTTTTAATTTAAAATATGTTTTAAACACTAAAACAAGAGAATATGCAGATTTTTTATGATTAATTTTATTGACTTAAATTGTGATGTAATGATATTTGGGTTTTTTTAAATCTAAAATTTAAAATATAATATATT
The DNA here is from genome assembly GCF_024323335.1 of Lathyrus oleraceus. Taxonomy (NCBI): domain Eukaryota; kingdom Viridiplantae; phylum Streptophyta; class Magnoliopsida; order Fabales; family Fabaceae; genus Lathyrus; species Lathyrus oleraceus. Next base: position 349,120,992 of record NC_066585.1, on the reverse strand, counting down.
GATATCATAATATGTTGTTTTAAAAAAATGACAATGAAAAAAAGAAATAAAGAAAATGACAGTTTATATAGACAAAGATATATTAAAGTTCTGAAAAACAAAACAAATTGTGAAAATATCGTAGAGCTACTTTTATTAGAAACATGAAACCTATTTGATGGATACGTGAAAATATAGCTAAGTTTGCTTTGAGCATTATAGGATGGGTTGAAAAACTCCAAATGCATGTCTTTGAATTAAAATGATATATACATATACATATTACTTACCCACCTAATGTATTTCTTTAACATAATAGCCTTCCCACTATGACATTGTTTACTACACCAAATAAACATTTGTAGAATGATTTATTTATTTTATACTTTTTTAAATTTAAAATATGTTTCAAACACTAAAACAAGAGAATATGCAGATTTTTTATGATTAATTTTATTGACTTAAATTGTGATGTAATGATATTTGAGTTTTTTTAAATCTAAAATTCTAAAATATAATATATTGATGTCATAATATGTTGTTTTAAAAAAATGACCATGAAAAAAAGAAATAAAGAAAATGACAGTTTATATAGACAAAGATATGTTAAAGTTATGAAAAACAAAACAAATTGTGAAATTAACGTAGAGCTACTTTTATTAGAAACATGACACCTATTTGATGGATACATGAAAAAATAGTTAAATTTGCTTTGAACATTATAGGATGGGTTGAAACACTCCAAATGCATGTCTTTGAATTAAAATGATATATACATATACATGTTACTTGGTTTCTTAATGTATAAGTTTAACATATTAGCCTTCTTAATGTGACAATGTTTACTACATCAAATCATAATTGTTAGATTGATTTACTTATTTTATTTTTTATTTTTAAAATTTAAAATATGTTTTCTACACTAAAACAAGAGAATATGCAGTTTTTTTATCATCAATTTTATTGAATTAAATTGTAATGTATTGATATTTGAGATTTTTTTAAATCTAAATATAAAAATATAATGTATTGATATCATAATATGTTATTTTCGAAAACTGACCATGAAAACAATAATGAAACAAAATGACTATATATATAGACAAAGATGTGTTAAAGTTATAAAGAAATCAAACAAATTGTAAAAATAACGTAGAGCTACTTTTATTAGAAACATGAAACCTATTTGATGGATACATGAAAATATTGCTAAGTTTGCTTTGAACATTATAGGATGGGTTGAAAAACTCCAAATGCATGTCTTTGAATTAAAATGATATATACATATACATATTACTTAGCTACCTAATGTATTTCTTTAACATAATAGCCTTCTCACTATGACATTGTTTACTACACCAAATAAACATTTGTAGAATGATTTACTTATTTTATACTTTTTTTAATTTAAAATATGTTTTAAACACTAAAACAAGAGAATATGCAGATTTTTTATGATTAATTTTATTGACTTAAATTGTGATGTAATGATATTTGGGTTTTTTTAAATCTAAAATTTAAAATATAATATATTGATATCATAATATGTTGTTTTAAAAAAATGACAATGAAAAAAAGAAATAAAGAAAATGACAGTTTATATAGACAAAGATATATTAAAGTTCTGAAAAACAAAACAAATTGTGAAAATATCGTAGAGCTACTTTTATTAGAAACATGAAACCTATTTGATGGATACGTGAAAATATAGCTAAGTTTGCTTTGAGCATTATAGGATGGGTTGAAAAACTCCAAATGCATGTCTTTGAATTAAAATGATATATACATATACATATTACTTACCCACCTAATGTATTTCTTTAACATAATAGCCTTCCCACTATGACATTGTTTACTACACCAAATAAACATTTGTAGAATGATTTATTTATTTTATACTTTTTTAAATTTAAAATATGTTTCAAACACTAAAACAAGAGAATATGCAGATTTTTTATGATTAATTTTATTGACTTAAATTGTGATGTAATGATATTTGAGTTTTTTTAAATCTAAAATTCTAAAATATAATATATTGATGTCATAATATGTTGTTTTAAAAAAATGACCATGAAAAAAAGAAATAAAGAAAATGACAGTTTATATAGACAAAGATATGTTAAAGTTATGAAAAACAAAACAAATTGTGAAATTAACGTAGAGCTACTTTTATTAGAAACATGACACCTATTTGATGGATACATGAAAAAATAGTTAAATTTGCTTTGAACATTATAGGATGGGTTGAAACACTCCAAATGCATGTCTTTGAATTAAAATGATATATACATATACATGTTACTTGGTTTCTTAATGTATAAGTTTAACATATTAGCCTTCTTAATGTGACAATGTTTACTACATCAAATCATAATTGTTAGATTGATTTACTTATTTTATTTTTTATTTTTAAAATTTAAAATATGTTTTCTACACTAAAACAAGAGAATATGCAGTTTTTTTATCATCAATTTTATTGAATTAAATTGTAATGTATTGATATTTGAGATTTTTTTAAATCTAAATATAAAAAATATAATGTATTGATATCATAATATGTTATTTTCGAAAACTGACCATGAAAACAATAATGAAACAAAATGACTATATATATAGACAAAGATGTGTTAAAGTTATAAAGAAATCAAACAAATTGTAAAAATAACGTAGAGCTACTTTTATTAGAAACATGAAACCTATTTGATGGATACATGAAAATATTGCTAAGTTTGCTTTGAACATTATAGGATGGGTTGAAAAACTCCAAATGCATGTCTTTGAATTAAAATGATATATACATATACATATTACTTAGCTACCTAATGTATTTCTTTAACATAATAGCCTTCTCACTATGACATTGTTTACTACACCAAATAAACATTTGTAGAATGATTTACTTATTTTATACTTTTTTTAATTTAAAATATGTTTTAAACACTAAAACAAGAGAATATGCAGATTTTTTATGATTAATTTTATTGACTTAAATTGTGATGTAATGATATTTGGGTTTTTTTAAATCTAAAATTTAAAATATAATATATTGATATCATAATATGTTGTTTTAAAAAAATGACAATGAAAAAAAGAAATAAAGAAAATGACAGTTTATATAGACAAAGATATATTAAAGTTCTGAAAAACAAAACAAATTGTGAAAATATCGTAGAGCTACTTTTATTAGAAACATGAAACCTATTTGATGGATACGTGAAAATATAGCTAAGTTTGCTTTGAGCATTATAGGATGGGTTGAAAAACTCCAAATGCATGTCTTTGAATTAAAATGATATATACATATACATATTACTTACCCACCTAATGTATTTCTTTAACATAATAGCCTTCCCACTATGACATTGTTTACTACACCAAATAAACATTTGTAGAATGATTTATTTATTTTATACTTTTTTAAATTTAAAATATGTTTCAAACACTAAAACAAGAGAATATGCAGATTTTTTATGATTAATTTTATTGACTTAAATTGTGATGTAATGATATTTGAGTTTTTTTAAATCTAAAATTCTAAAATATAATATATTGATGTCATAATATGTTGTTTTAAAAAAATGACCATGAAAAAAAGAAATAAAGAAAATGACAGTTTATATAGACAAAGATATGTTAAAGTTATGAAAAACAAAACAAATTGTGAAATTAACGTAGAGCTACTTTTATTAGAAACATGACACCTATTTGATGGATACATGAAAAAATAGTTAAATTTGCTTTGAACATTATAGGATGGGTTGAAACACTCCAAATGCATGTCTTTGAATTAAAATGATATATACATATACATGTTACTTGGTTTCTTAATGTATAAGTTTAACATATTAGCCTTCTTAATGTGACAATGTTTACTACATCAAATCATAATTGTTAGATTGATTTACTTATTTTATTTTTTATTTTTAAAATTTAAAATATGTTTTCTACACTAAAACAAGAGAATATGCAGTTTTTTTATCATCAATTTTATTGAATTAAATTGTAATGTATTGATATTTGAGATTTTTTTAAATCTAAATATAAAAAATATAATGTATTGATATCATAATATGTTATTTTCGAAAACTGACCATGAAAACAATAATGAAACAAAATGACTATATATATAGACAAAGATGTGTTAAAGTTATAAAGAAATCAAACAAATTGTAAAAATAACGTAGAGCTACTTTTATTAGAAACATGAAACCTATTTGATGGATACATGAAAATATTGCTAAGTTTGCTTTGAACATTATAGGATGGGTTGAAAAACTCCAAATGCATGTCTTTGAATTAAAATGATATATACATATACATATTACTTAGCTACCTAATGTATTTCTTTAACATAATAGCCTTCTCACTATGACATTGTTTACTACACCAAATAAACATTTGTAGAATGATTTACTTATTTTATACTTTTTTTAATTTAAAATATGTTTTAAACACTAAAACAAGAGAATATGCAGATTTTTTATGATTAATTTTATTGACTTAAATTGTGATGTAATGATATTTGGGTTTTTTTAAATCTAAAATTTAAAATATAATATATTGATATCATAATATGTTGTTTTAAAAAAATGACAATGAAAAAAAGAAATAAAGAAAATGACAGTTTATATAGACAAAGATATATTAAAGTTCTGAAAAACAAAACAAATTGTGAAAATATCGTAGAGCTACTTTTATTAGAAACATGAAACCTATTTGATGGATACGTGAAAATATAGCTAAGTTTGCTTTGAGCATTATAGGATGGGTTGAAAAACTCCAAATGCATGTCTTTGAATTAAAATGATATATACATATACATATTACTTACCCACCTAATGTATTTCTTTAACATAATAGCCTTCCCACTATGACATTGTTTACTACACCAAATAAACATTTGTAGAATGATTTATTTATTTTATACTTTTTTAAATTTAAAATATGTTTCAAACACTAAAACAAGAGAATATGCAGATTTTTTATGATTAATTTTATTGACTTAAATTGTGATGTAATGATATTTGAGTTTTTTTAAATCTAAAATTCTAAAATATAATATATTGATGTCATAATATGTTGTTTTAAAAAAATGACCATGAAAAAAAGAAATAAAGAAAATGACAGTTTATATAGACAAAGATATGTTAAAGTTATGAAAAACAAAACAAATTGTGAAATTAACGTAGAGCTACTTTTATTAGAAACATGACACCTATTTGATGGATACATGAAAAAATAGTTAAATTTGCTTTGAACATTATAGGATGGGTTGAAACACTCCAAATGCATGTCTTTGAATTAAAATGATATATACATATACATGTTACTTGGTTTCTTAATGTATAAGTTTAACATATTAGCCTTCTTAATGTGACAATGTTTACTACATCAAATCATAATTGTTAGATTGATTTACTTATTTTATTTTTTATTTTTAAAATTTAAAATATGTTTTCTACACTAAAACAAGAGAATATGCAGTTTTTTTATCATCAATTTTATTGAATTAAATTGTAATGTATTGATATTTGAGATTTTTTTAAATCTAAATATAAAAAATATAATGTATTGATATCATAATATGTTATTTTCGAAAACTGACCATGAAAACAATAATGAAACAAAATGACTATATATATAGACAAAGATGTGTTAAAGTTATAAAGAAATCAAACAAATTGTAAAAATAACGTAGAGCTACTTTTATTAGAAACATGAAACCTATTTGATGGATACATGAAAATATTGCTAAGTTTGCTTTGAACATTATAGGATGGGTTGAAAAACTCCAAATGCATGTCTTTGAATTAAAATGATATATACATATACATATTACTTAGCTACCTAATGTATTTCTTTAACATAATAGCCTTCTCACTATGACATTGTTTACTACACCAAATAAACATTTGTAGAATGATTTACTTATTTTATACTTTTTTTAATTTAAAATATGTTTTAAACACTAAAACAAGAGAATATGCAGATTTTTTATGATTAATTTTATTGACTTAAATTGTGATGTAATGATATTTGGGTTTTTTTAAATCTAAAATTTAAAATATAATATATTGATATCATAATATGTTGTTTTAAAAAAATGACAATGAAAAAAAGAAATAAAGAAAATGACAGTTTATATAGACAAAGATATATTAAAGTTCTGAAAAACAAAACAAATTGTGAAAATATCGTAGAGCTACTTTTATTAGAAACATGAAACCTATTTGATGGATACGTGAAAATATAGCTAAGTTTGCTTTGAGCATTATAGGATGGGTTGAAAAACTCCAAATGCATGTCTTTGAATTAAAATGATATATACATATACATATTACTTACCCACCTAATGTATTTCTTTAACATAATAGCCTTCCCACTATGACATTGTTTACTACACCAAATAAACATTTGTAGAATGATTTATTTATTTTATACTTTTTTAAATTTAAAATATGTTTCAAACACTAAAACAAGAGAATATGCAGATTTTTTATGATTAATTTTATTGACTTAAATTGTGATGTAATGATATTTGAGTTTTTTTAAATCTAAAATTCTAAAATATAATATATTGATGTCATAATATGTTGTTTTAAAAAAATGACCATGAAAAAAAGAAATAAAGAAAATGACAGTTTATATAGACAAAGATATGTTAAAGTTATGAAAAACAAAACAAATTGTGAAATTAACGTAGAGCTACTTTTATTAGAAACATGACACCTATTTGATGGATACATGAAAAAATAGTTAAATTTGCTTTGAACATTATAGGATGGGTTGAAACACTCCAAATGCATGTCTTTGAATTAAAATGATATATACATATACATGTTACTTGGTTTCTTAATGTATAAGTTTAACATATTAGCCTTCTTAATGTGACAATGTTTACTACATCAAATCATAATTGTTAGATTGATTTACTTATTTTATTTTTTATTTTTAAAATTTAAAATATGTTTTCTACACTAAAACAAGAGAATATGCAGTTTTTTTATCATCAATTTTATTGAATTAAATTGTAATGTATTGATATTTGAGATTTTTTTAAATCTAAATATAAAAAATATAATGTATTGATATCATAATATGTTATTTTCGAAAACTGACCATGAAAACAATAATGAAACAAAATGACTATATATATAGACAAAGATGTGTTAAAGTTATAAAGAAAACAAACAAATTGTAAAAATAACGTAGAGCTACTTTTATTAGAAACATGAAACCTATTTGATGGATACATGAAAATATTGCTAAGTTTGCTTTGAACATTATAGGATGGGTTGAAAAACTCCAAATGCATGTCTTTGAATTAAAATGATATATACATATACATATTACTTAGCTACCTAATGTATTTCTTTAACATAATAGCCTTCTCACTATGACATTGTTTACTACACCAAATAAACATTTGTAGAATGATTTACTTATTTTATACTTTTTTTAATTTAAAATATGTTTTAAACACTAAAACAAGAGAATATGCAGATTTTTTATGATTAATTTTATTGACTTAAATTGTGATGTAATGATATTTGGGTTTTTTTAAATCTAAAATTTAAAATATAATATATTGATATCATAATATGTTGTTTTAAAAAAATGACAATGAAAAAAAGAAATAAAGAAAATGACAGTTTATATAGACAAAGATATATTAAAGTTCTGAAAAACAAAACAAATTGTGAAAATATCGTAGAGCTACTTTTATTAGAAACATGAAACCTATTTGATGGATACATGAAAATATAGCTAAGTTTGCTTTGAGCATTATAGGATGGGTTGAAAAACTCCAAATGCATGTCTTTGAATTAAAATGATATATACATATACATATTACTTACCCACCTAATGTATTTCTTTAACATAATAGCCTTCCCACTATGACATTGTTTACTACACCAAATAAACATTTGTAGAATGATTTATTTATTTTATACTTTTTTAAATTTAAAATATGTTTCAAACACTAAAACAAGAGAATATGCAGATTTTTTATGATTAATTTTATTGACTTAAATTGTGATGTAATGATATTTGAGTTTTTTTAAATCTAAAATTCTAAAATATAATATATTGATGTCATAATATGTTGTTTTAAAAAAATGACCATGAAAAAAAGAAATAAAGAAAATGACAGTTTATATAGACAAAGATATGTTAAAGTTATGAAAAACAAAACAAATTGTGAAATTAACGTAGAGCTACTTTTATTAGAAACATGACACCTATTTGATGGATACATGAAAAAATAGTTAAATTTGCTTTGAACATTATAGGATGGGTTGAAACACTCCAAATGCATGTCTTTGAATTAAAATGATATATACATATACATGTTACTTGGTTTCTTAATGTATAAGTTTAACATATTAGCCTTCTTAATGTGACAATGTTTACTACATCAAATCATAATTGTTAGATTGATTTACTTATTTTATTTTTTATTTTTAAAATTTAAAATATGTTTTCTACACTAAAACAAGAGAATATGCAGTTTTTTTATCATCAATTTTATTGAATTAAATTGTAATGTATTGATATTTGAGATTTTTTTAAATCTAAATATAAAAAATATAATGTATTGATATCATAATATGTTATTTTCGAAAACTGACCATGAAAACAATAATGAAACAAAATGACTATATATATAGACAAAGATGTGTTAAAGTTATAAAGAAAACAAACAAATTGTAAAAATAACGTAGAGCTACTTTTATTAGAAACATGAAACCTATTTGATGGATACATGAAAATATTGCTAAGTTTGCTTTGAACATTATAGGATGGGTTGAAAAACTCCAAATGCATGTCTTTGAATTAAAATGATATATACATATACATATTACTTAGCTACCTAATGTATTTCTTTAACATAATAGCCTTCTCACTATGACATTGTTTACTACACCAAATAAACATTTGTAGAATGATTTACTTATTTTATACTTTTTTTAATTTAAAATATGTTTTAAACACTAAAACAAGAGAATATGCAGATTTTTTATGATTAATTTTATTGACTTAAATTGTGATGTAATGATATTTGGGTTTTTTTAAATCTAAAATTTAAAATATAATATATTGATATCATAATATGTTGTTTTAAAAAAATGACAATGAAAAAAAGAAATAAAGAAAATGACAGTTTATATAGACAAAGATATATTAAAGTTCTGAAAAACAAAACAAATTGTGAAAATATCGTAGAGCTACTTTTATTAGAAACATGAAACCTATTTGATGGATACATGAAAATATAGCTAAGTTTGCTTTGAGCATTATAGGATGGGTTGAAAAACTCCAAATGCATGTCTTTGAATTAAAATGATATATACATATACATATTACTTACCCACCTAATGTATTTCTTTAACATAATAGCCTTCCCACTATGACATTGTTTACTACACCAAATAAACATTTGTAGAATGATTTATTTATTTTATACTTTTTTAAATTTAAAATATGTTTCAAACACTAAAACAAGAGAATATGCAGATTTTTTATGATTAATTTTATTGACTTAAATTGTGATGTAATGATATTTGAGTTTTTTTAAATCTAAAATTCTAAAATATAATATATTGATGTCATAATATGTTGTTTTAAAAAAATGACCATGAAAAAAAGAAATAAAGAAAATGACAGTTTATATAGACAAAGATATGTTAAAGTTATGAAAAACAAAACAAATTGTGAAATTAACGTAGAGCTACTTTTATTAGAAACATGACACCTATTTGATGGATACATGAAAAAATAGTTAAATTTGCTTTGAACATTATAGGATGGGTTGAAACACTCCAAATGCATGTCTTTGAATTAAAATGATATATACATATACATGTTACTTGGTTTCTTAATGTATAAGTTTAACATATTAGCCTTCTTAATGTGACAATGTTTACTACATCAAATCATAATTGTTAGATTGATTTACTTATTTTATTTTTTATTTTTAAAATTTAAAATATGTTTTCTACACTAAAACAAGAGAATATGCAGTTTTTTTATCATCAATTTTATTGAATTAAATTGTAATGTATTGATATTTGAGATTTTTTTAAATCTAAATATAAAAAATATAATGTATTGATATCATAATATGTTATTTTCGAAAACTGACCATGAAAACAATAATGAAACAAAATGACTATATATATAGACAAAGATGTGTTAAAGTTATGAAGAAAAAAAACAAATTGTAAAAAATAACGTAGAGCTACTTTTATTAGAAACATGAAACCTATTTGATGGATACATGAAAATATTGCTAAGTTTGCTTTGAACATTATAGGATGGGTTGAAAAACTCCAAATGCATGTCTTTGAATTAAAATGATATATACATATACATATTACTTAGCTACCTAATGTATTTCTTTAACATAATAGCCTTCTCACTATGACATTGTTTACTACACCAAATAAACATTTGTAGAATGATTTACTTATTTTATACTTTTTTTAATTTAAAATATGTTTTAAACACTAAAACAAGAGAATATGCAGATTTTTTATGATTAATTTTATTGACTTAAATTGTGATGTAATGATATTTGGGTTTTTTTAAATCTAAAATTTAAAATATAATATATTGATATCATAATATGTTGTTTTAAAAAAATGACAATGAAAAAAAGAAATAAAGAAAATGACAGTTTATATAGACAAAGATATATTAAAGTTCTGAAAAACAAAACAAATTGTGAAAATATCGTAGAGCTACTTTTATTAGAAACATGAAACCTATTTGATGGATACATGAAAATATAGCTAAGTTTGCTTTGAGCATTATAGGATGGGTTGAAAAACTCCAAATGCATGTCTTTGAATTAAAATGATATATACATATACATATTACTTACCCACCTAATGTATTTCTTTAACATAATAGCCTTCCCACTATGACATTGTTTACTACACCAAATAAACATTTGTAGAATGATTTATTTATTTTATACTTTTTTAAATTTAAAATATGTTTCAAACACTAAAACAAGAGAATATGCAGATTTTTTATGATTAATTTTATTGACTTAAATTGTGATGTAATGATATTTGAGTTTTTTTAAATCTAAAATTCTAAAATATAATATATTGATGTCATAATATGTTGTTTTAAAAAAATGACCATGAAAAAAAGAAATAAAGAAAATGACAGTTTATATAGACAAAGATATGTTAAAGTTATGAAAAACAAAACAAATTGTGAAATTAACGTAGAGCTACTTTTATTAGAAACATGACACCTATTTGATGGATACATGAAAAAATAGTTAAATTTGCTTTGAACATTATAGGATGGGTTGAAACACTCCAAATGCATGTCTTTGAATTAAAATGATATATACATATACATGTTACTTGGTTTCTTAATGTATAAGTTTAACATATTAGCCTTCTTAATGTGACAATGTTTACTACATCAAATCATAATTGTTAGATTGATTTACTTATTTTATTTTTTATTTTTAAAATTTAAAATATGTTTTCTACACTAAAACAAGAGAATATGCAGTTTTTTTATCATCAATTTTATTGAATTAAATTGTAATGTATTGATATTTGAGATTTTTTTAAATCTAAATATAAAAAATATAATGTATTGATATCATAATATGTTATTTTCGAAAACTGACCATGAAAACAATAATGAAACAAAATGACTATATATATAGACAAAGATGTGTTAAAGTTATGAAGAAAAAAAACAAATTGTAAAAAATAACGTAGAGCTACTTTTATTAGAAACATGAAACCTATTTGATGGATACATGAAAATATTGCTAAGTTTGCTTTGAACATTATAGGATGGGTTGAAAAACTCCAAATGCATGTCTTTGAATTAAAATGATATATACATATACATATTACTTAGCTACCTAATGTATTTCTTTAACATAATAGCCTTCTCACTATGACATTGTTTACTACACCAAATAAACATTTGTAGAATGATTTACTTATTTTATACTTTTTTTAATTTAAAATATGTTTTAAACACTAAAACAAGAGAATATGCAGATTTTTTATGATTAATTTTATTGACTTAAATTGTGATGTAATGATATTTGGGTTTTTTTAAATCTAAAATTTAAAATATAATATATTGATATCATAATATGTTGTTTTAAAAAAATGACAATGAAAAAAAGAAATAAAGAAAATGACAGTTTATATAGACAAAGATATATTAAAGTTCTGAAAAACAAAACAAATTGTGAAAATATCGTAGAGCTACTTTTATTAGAAACATGAAACCTATTTGATGGATACATGAAAATATAGCTAAGTTTGCTTTGAGCATTATAGGATGGGTTGAAAAACTCCAAATGCATGTCTTTGAATTAAAATGATATATACATATACATATTACTTACCCACCTAATGTATTTCTTTAACATAATAGCCTTCCCACTATGACATTGTTTACTACACCAAATAAACATTTGTAGAATGATTTATTTATTTTATACTTTTTTAAATTTAAAATATGTTTCAAACACTAAAACAAGAGAATATGCAGATTTTTTATGATTAATTTTATTGACTTAAATTGTGATGTAATGATATTTGAGTTTTTTTAAATCTAAAATTCTAAAATATAATATATTGATGTCATAATATGTTGTTTTAAAAAAATGACCATGAAAAAAAGAAATAAAGAAAATGACAGTTTATATAGACAAAGATATGTTAAAGTTATGAAAAACAAAACAAATTGTGAAATTAACGTAGAGCTACTTTTATTAGAAACATGACACCTATTTGATGGATACATGAAAAAATAGTTAAATTTGCTTTGAACATTATAGGATGGGTTGAAACACTCCAAATGCATGTCTTTGAATTAAAATGATATATACATATACATGTTACTTGGTTTCTTAATGTATAAGTTTAACATATTAGCCTTCTTAATGTGACAATGTTTACTACATCAAATCATAATTGTTAGATTGATTTACTTATTTTATTTTTTATTTTTAAAATTTAAAATATGTTTTCTACACTAAAACAAGAGAATATGCAGTTTTTTTATCATCAATTTTATTGAATTAAATTGTAATGTATTGATATTTGAGATTTTTTTAAATCTAAATATAAAAAATATAATGTATTGATATCATAATATGTTATTTTCGAAAACTGACCATGAAAACAATAATGAAACAAAATGACTATATATATAGACAAAGATGTGTTAAAGTTATAAAGAAATCAAACAAATTGTAAAAATAACGTAGAGCTACTTTTATTAGAAACATGAAACCTATTTGATGGATACATGAAAATATTGCTAAGTTTGCTTTGAACATTATAGGATGGGTTGAAAAACTCCAAATGCATGTCTTTGAATTAAAATGATATATACATATACATATTACTTAGCTACCTAATGTATTTCTTTAACATAATAGCCTTCTCACTATGACATTGTTTACTACACCAAATAAACATTTGTAGAATGATTTACTTATTTTATACTTTTTTTAATTTAAAATATGTTTTAAACACTAAAACAAGAGAATATGCAGATTTTTTATGATTAATTTTATTGACTTAAATTGTGATGTAATGATATTTGGGTTTTTTTAAATCTAAAATTTAAAATATAATATATTGATATCATAATATGTTGTTTTAAAAAAATGACAATGAAAAAAAGAAATAAAGAAAATGACAGTTTATATAGACAAAGATATATTAAAGTTCTGAAAAACAAAACAAATTGTGAAAATATCGTAGAGCTACTTTTATTAGAAACATGAAACCTATTTGATGGATACATGAAAATATAGCTAAGTTTGCTTTGAGCATTATAGGATGGGTTGAAAAACTCCAAATGCATGTCTTTGAATTAAAATGATATATACATATACATATTACTTACCCACCTAATGTATTTCTTTAACATAATAGCCTTCCCACTATGACATTGTTTACTACACCAAATAAACATTTGTAGAATGATTTATTTATTTTATACTTTTTTAAATTTAAAATATGTTTCAAACACTAAAACAAGAGAATATGCAGATTTTTTATGATTAATTTTATTGACTTAAATTGTGATGTAATGATATTTGAGTTTTTTTAAATCTAAAATTCTAAAATATAATATATTGATGTCATAATATGTTGTTTTAAAAAAATGACCATGAAAAAAAGAAATAAAGAAAATGACAGTTTATATAGACAAAGATATGTTAAAGTTATGAAAAACAAAACAAATTGTGAAATTAACGTAGAGCTACTTTTATTAGAAACATGACACCTATTTGATGGATACATGAAAAAATAGTTAAATTTGCTTTGAACATTATAGGATGGGTTGAAACACTCCAAATGCATGTCTTTGAATTAAAATGATATATACATATACATGTTACTTGGTTTCTTAATGTATAAGTTTAACATATTAGCCTTCTTAATGTGACAATGTTTACTACATCAAATCATAATTGTTAGATTGATTTACTTATTTTATTTTTTATTTTTAAAATTTAAAATATGTTTTCTACACTAAAACAAGAGAATATGCAGTTTTTTTATCATCAATTTTATTGAATTAAATTGTAATGTATTGATATTTGAGATTTTTTTAAATCTAAATATAAAAAATATAATGTATTGATATCATAATATGTTATTTTCGAAAACTGACCATGAAAACAATAATGAAACAAAATGACTATATATATAGACAAAGATGTGTTAAAGTTATAAAGAAATCAAACAAATTGTAAAAATAACGTAGAGCTACTTTTATTAGAAACATGAAACCTATTTGATGGATACATGAAAATATTGCTAAGTTTGCTTTGAACATTATAGGATGGGTTGAAAAACTCCAAATGCATGTCTTTGAATTAAAATGATATATACATATACATATTACTTAGCTACCTAATGTATTTCTTTAACATAATAGCCTTCTCACTATGACATTGTTTACTACACCAAATAAACATTTGTAGAATGATTTACTTATTTTATACTTTTTTTAATTTAAAATATGTTTCAAACACTAAAACAAGAGAATATGCAGATTTTTTATGATTAATTTATTGACTTAAATTGTGATGTAATGATATTTGGGTTTTTTTAAATCTAAAATTTAAAATATAATATATTGATATCATAATATGTTGTTTTAAAAAAATGACAATGAAAAAAAGAAATAAAGAAAATGACAGTTTATATAGACAAAGATATATTAAAGTTCTGAAAAACAAAACAAATTGTGAAAATATCGTAGAGCTACTTTTATTAGAAACATGAAACCTATTTGATGGATACATGAAAATATAGCTAAGTTTGCTTTGAGCATTATAGGATGGGTTGAAAAACTCCAAATGCATGTCTTTGAATTAAAATGATATATACATATACATATTACTTACCCACCTAATGTATTTCTTTAACATAATAGCCTTCCCACTATGACATTGTTTACTACACCAAATAAACATTTGTAGAATGATTTATTTATTTTATACTTTTTTAAATTTAAAATATGTTTCAAACACTAAAACAAGAGAATATGCAGATTTTTTATGATTAATTTTATTGACTTAAATTGTGATGTAATGATATTTGAGTTTTTTTAAATCTAAAATTCTAAAATATAATATATTGATGTCATAATATGTTGTTTTAAAAAAATGACCATGAAAAAAAGAAATAAAGAAAATGACAGTTTATATAGACAAAGATATGTTAAAGTTATGAAAAACAAAACAAATTGTGAAATTAACGTAGAGCTACTTTTATTAGAAACATGACACCTATTTGATGGATACATGAAAAAATAGTTAAATTTGCTTTGAACATTATAGGATGGGTTGAAACACTCCAAATGCATGTCTTTGAATTAAAATGATATATACATATACATGTTACTTGGTTTCTTAATGTATAAGTTTAACATATTAGCCTTCTTAATGTGACAATGTTTACTACATCAAATCATAATTGTTAGATTGATTTACTTATTTTATTTTTTTTTTTAAAATTTAAAATATGTTTTCTACACTAAAACAAGAGAATATGCAGTTTTTTTATCATCAATTTTATTGAATTAAATTGTAATGTATTGATATTTGAGATTTTTTTAAATCTAAATATAAAAAATATAATGTATTGATATCATAATATGTTATTTTCGAAAACTGACCATGAAAACAATAATGAAACAAAATGACTATATATATAGACAAAGATGTGTTAAAGTTATGAAGAAAAAAAACAAATTGTAAAAAATAACGTAGAGCTACTTTTATTAGAAACATGAAACCTATTTGATGGATACATGAAAATATTGCTAAGTTTGCTTTGAACATTATAGGATGGGTTGAAAAACTCCAAATGCATGTCTTTGAATTAAAATGATATATACATATACATATTACTTAGCTACCTAATGTATTTCTTTAACATAATAGCCTTCTCACTATGACATTGTTTACTACACCAAATAAACATTTGTAGAATGATTTACTTATTTTATACTTTTTTTAATTTAAAATATGTTTCAAACACTAAAACAAGAGAATATGCAGATTTTTTATGATTAATTGTATTGACTTAAATTGTGATGTAATGATATTTGGGTTTTTTTAAATCTAAAATTTAAAATATAATATATTGATATCATAATATGTTGTTTTAAAAAAATGACAATGAAAAAAAGAAATAAAGAAAATGACAGTTTATATAGACAAAGATATATTAAAGTTCTGAAAAACAAAACAAATTGTGAAAATATCGTAGAGCTACTTTTATTAGAAACATGAAACCTATTTGATGGATACATGAAAATATAGCTAAGTTTGCTTTGAGCATTATAGGATGGGTTGAAAAACTCCAAATGCATGTCTTTGAATTAAAATGATATATACATATACATATTACTTACCCACCTAATGTATTTCTTTAACATAATAGCCTTCCCACTATGACATTGTTTACTACACCAAATAAACATTTGTAGAATGATTTATTTATTTTATACTTTTTTAAATTTAAAATATGTTTCAAACACTAAAACAAGAGAATATGCAGATTTTTTATGATTAATTTTATTGACTTAAATTGTGATGTAATGATATTTGAGTTTTTTTAAATCTAAAATTCTAAAATATAATATATTGATGTCATAATATGTTGTTTTAAAAAAATGACCATGAAAAAAAGAAATAAAGAAAATGACAGTTTATATAGACAAAGATATGTTAAAGTTATGAAAAACAAAACAAATTGTGAAATTAACGTAGAGCTACTTTTATTAGAAACATGACACCTATTTGATGGATACATGAAAAAATAGTTAAATTTGCTTTGAACATTATAGGATGGGTTGAAACACTCCAAATGCATGTCTTTGAATTAAAATGATATATACATATACATGTTACTTGGTTTCTTAATGTATAAGTTTAACATATTAGCCTTCTTAATGTGACAATGTTTACTACATCAAATCATAATTGTTAGATTGATTTACTTATTTTATTTTTTATTTTTAAAATTTAAAATATGTTTTCTACACTAAAACAAGAGAATATGCAGTTTTTTTATCATCAATTTTATTGAATTAAATTGTAATGTATTGATATTTGAGATTTTTTTAAATCTAAATATAAAAAATATAATGTATTGATATCATAATATGTTATTTTCGAAAACTGACCATGAAAACAATAATGAAACAAAATGACTATATATATAGACAAAGATGTGTTAAAGTTATGAAGAAAAAAAACAAATTGTAAAAAATAACGTAGAGCTACTTTTATTAGAAACATGAAACCTATTTGATGGATACATGAAAATATTGCTAAGTTTGCTTTGAACATTATAGGATGGGTTGAAAAACTCCAAATGCATGTCTTTGAATTAAAATGATATATACATATACATATTACTTAGCTACCTAATGTATTTCTTTAACATAATAGCCTTCTCACTATGACATTGTTTACTACACCAAATAAACATTTGTAGAATGATTTACTTATTTTATACTTTTTTTAATTTAAAATATGTTTCAAACACTAAAACAAGAGAATATGCAGATTTTTTATGATTAATTGTATTGACTTAAATTGTGATGTAATGATATTTGGGTTTTTTTAAATCTAAAATTTAAAATATAATATATTGATATCATAATATGTTGTTTTAAAAAAATGACAATGAAAAAAAGAAATAAAGAAAATGACAGTTTATATAGACAAAGATATATTAAAGTTCTGAAAAACAAAACAAATTGTGAAAATATCGTAGAGCTACTTTTATTAGAAACATGAAACCTATTTGATGGATACATGAAAATATAGCTAAGTTTGCTTTGAGCATTATAGGATGGGTTGAAAAACTCCAAATGCATGTCTTTGAATTAAAATGATATATACATATACATATTACTTACCCACCTAATGTATTTCTTTAACATAATAGCCTTCCCACTATGACATTGTTTACTACACCAAATAAACATTTGTAGAATGATTTATTTATTTTATACTTTTTTAAATTTAAAATATGTTTCAAACACTAAAACAAGAGAATATGCAGATTTTTTATGATTAATTTTATTGACTTAAATTGTGATGTAATGATATTTGAGTTTTTTTAAATCTAAAATTCTAAAATATAATATATTGATGTCATAATATGTTGTTTTAAAAAAATGACCATGAAAAAAAGAAATAAAGAAAATGACAGTTTATATAGACAAAGATATGTTAAAGTTATGAAAAACAAAACAAATTGTGAAATTAACGTAGAGCTACTTTTATTAGAAACATGACACCTATTTGATGGATACATGAAAAAATAGTTAAATTTGCTTTGAACATTATAGGATGGGTTGAAACACTCCAAATGCATGTCTTTGAATTAAAATGATATATACATATACATGTTACTTGGTTTCTTAATGTATAAGTTTAACATATTAGCCTTCTTAATGTGACAATGTTTACTACATCAAATCATAATTGTTAGATTGATTTACTTATTTTATTTTTTATTTTTAAAATTTAAAATATGTTTTCTACACTAAAACAAGAGAATATGCAGTTTTTTTATCATCAATTTTATTGAATTAAATTGTAATGTATTGATATTTGAGATTTTTTTAAATCTAAATATAAAAAATATAATGTATTGATATCATAATATGTTATTTTCGAAAACTGACCATGAAAACAATAATGAAACAAAATGACTATATATATAGACAAAGATGTGTTAAAGTTATGAAGAAAAAAAACAAATTGTAAAAAATAACGTAGAGCTACTTTTATTAGAAACATGAAACCTATTTGATGGATACATGAAAATATTGCTAAGTTTGCTTTGAACATTATAGGATGGGTTGAAAAACTCCAAATGCATGTCTTTGAATTAAAATGATATATACATATACATATTACTTAGCTACCTAATGTATTTCTTTAACATAATAGCCTTCTCACTATGACATTGTTTACTACACCAAATAAACATTTGTAGAATGATTTACTTATTTTATACTTTTTTTAATTTAAAATATGTTTCAAACACTAAAACAAGAGAATATGCAGATTTTTTATGATTAATTTTATTGACTTAAATTGTGATGTAATGATATTTGAGTTTTTTTAAATCTAAAATTCTAAAATATAATATATTGATGTCATAATATGTTGTTTTAAAAAAATGACCATGAAAAAAAGAAATAAAGAAAATGACAGTTTATATAGACAAAGATATGTTAAAGTTATGAAAAACAAAACAAATTGTGAAATTAACGTAGAGCTACTTTTATTAGAAACATGACACCTATTTGATGGATACATGAAAAAATAGTTAAATTTGCTTTGAACATTATAGGATGGGTTGAAACACTCCAAATGCATGTCTTTGAATTAAAATGATATATACATATACATGTTACTTGGTTTCTTAATGTATAAGTTTAACATATTAGCCTTCTTAATGTGACAATGTTTACTACATCAAATCATAATTGTTAGATTGATTTACTTATTTTATTTTTTATTTTTAAAATTTAAAATATGTTTTCTACACTAAAACAAGAGAATATGCAGTTTTTTTATCATCAATTTTATTGAATTAAATTGTAATGTATTGATATTTGAGATTTTTTTAAATCTAAATATAAAAAATATAATGTATTGATATCATAATATGTTATTTTCGAAAACTGACCATGAAAACAATAATGAAACAAAATGACTATATATATAGACAAAGATGTGTTAAAGTTATGAAGAAAAAAAACAAATTGTAAAAAATAACGTAGAGCTACTTTTATTAGAAACATGAAACCTATTTGATGGATACATGAAAATATTGCTAAGTTTGCTTTGAACATTATAGGATGGGTTGAAAAACTCCAAATGCATGTCTTTGAATTAAAATGATATATACATATACATATTACTTAGCTACCTAATGTATTTCTTTAACATAATAGCCTTCTCACTATGACATTGTTTACTACACCAAATAAACATTTGTAGAATGATTTACTTATTTTATACTTTTTTTAATTTAAAATATGTTTCAAACACTAAAACAAGAGAATATGCAGATTTTTTATGATTAATTGTATTGACTTAAATTGTGATGTAATGATATTTGGGTTTTTTTAAATCTAAAATTTAAAATATAATATATTGATATCATAATATGTTGTTTTAAAAAAATGACAATGAAAAAAAGAAATAAAGAAAATGACAGTTTATATAGACAAAGATATATAAAGTTCTGAAAAACAAAACAAATTGTGAAAATATCGTAGAGCTACTTTTATTAGAAACATGAAACCTATTTGATGGATACATGAAAATATAGCTAAGTTTGCTTTGAGCATTATAGGATGGGTTGAAAAACTCCAAATGCATGTCTTTGAATTAAAATGATATATACATATACATATTACTTACCCACCTAATGTATTTCTTTAACATAATCGCCTTCCCACTATGACATTGTTTACTACACCAAATAAACATTTGTAGAATGATTTATTTATTTTATACTTTTTTAAATTTAAAATATGTTTCAAACACTAAAACAAGAGAATATGCAGATTTTTTATGATTAATTTTATTGACTTAAATTGTGATGTAATGATATTTGAGTTTTTTTAAATCTAAAATTCTAAAATATAATATATTGATGTCATAATATGTTGTTTTAAAAAAATGACCATGAAAAAAAGAAATAAAGAAAATGACAGTTTATATAGACAAAGATATGTTAAAGTTATGAAAAACAAAACAAATTGTGAAATTAACGTAGAGCTACTTTTATTAGAAACATGACACCTATTTGATGGATACATGAAAAAATAGTTAAATTTGCTTTGAACATTATAGGATGGGTTGAAACACTCCAAATGCATGTCTTTGAATTAAAATGATATATACATATACATGTTACTTGGTTTCTTAATGTATAAGTTTAACATATTAGCCTTCTTAATGTGACAATGTTTACTACATCAAATCATAATTGTTAGATTGATTTACTTATTTTATTTTTTATTTTTAAAATTTAAAATATGTTTTCTACACTAAAACAAGAGAATATGCAGTTTTTTTATCATCAATTTTATTGAATTAAATTGTAATGTATTGATATTTGAGATTTTTTTAAATCTAAATATAAAAAATATAATGTATTGATATCATAATATGTTATTTTCGAAAACTGACCATGAAAACAATAATGAAACAAAATGACTATATATATAGACAAAGATGTGTTAAAGTTATGAAGAAAAAAAACAAATTGTAAAAAATAACGTAGAGCTACTTTTATTAGAAACATGAAACCTATTTGATGGATACATGAAAATATTGCTAAGTTTGCTTTGAACATTATAGGATGGGTTGAAAAACTCCAAATGCATGTCTTTGAATTAAAATGATATATACATATACATATTACTTAGCTACCTAATGTATTTCTTTAACATAATAGCCTTCTCACTATGACATTGTTTACTACACCAAATAAACATTTGTAGAATGATTTACTTATTTTATACTTTTTTTAATTTAAAATATGTTTCAAACACTAAAACAAGAGAATATGCAGATTTTTTATGATTAATTGTATTGACTTAAATTGTGATGTAATGATATTTGGGTTTTTTTAAATCTAAAATTTAAAATATAATATATTGATATCATAATATGTTGTTTTAAAAAAATGACAATGAAAAAAAGAAATAAAGAAAATGACAGTTTATATAGACAAAGATATTATAAAGTTCTGAAAAACAAAACAAATTGTGAAAATATCGTAGAGCTACTTTTATTAGAAACATGAAACCTATTTGATGGATACATGAAAATATAGCTAAGTTTGCTTTGAGCATTATAGGATGGGTTGAAAAACTCCAAATGCATGTCTTTGAATTAAAATGATATATGCATATACATATTACTTACCCACCTAATGTATTTCTTTAACATAATCGCCTTCCCACTATGACATTGTTTACTACACCAAATAAACATTTGTAGAATGATTTATTTATTTTATACTTTTTTAAATTTAAAATATGTTTCAAACACTAAAACAAGAGAATATGCAGATTTTTTATGATTAATTTTATTGACTTAAATTGTGATGTAATGATATTTGAGTTTTTTTAAATCTAAAATTCTAAAATATAATATATTGATGTCATAATATGTTGTTTTAAAAAAATGACCATGAAAAAAAGAAATAAAGAAAATGACAGTTTATATAGACAAAGATATGTTAAAGTTATGAAAAACAAAACAAATTGTGAAATTAACGTAGAGCTACTTTTATTAGAAACATGACACCTATTTGATGGATACATGAAAAAATAGTTAAATTTGCTTTGAACCTTATAGGATGGGTTGAAACACTCCAAATGCATGTCTTTGAATTAAAATGATATATACATATACATGTTACTTGGTTTCTTAATGTATAAGTTTAACATATTAGCCTTCTTAATGTGACAATGTTTACTACATCAAATCATAACTGTTAGATTGATTTACTTATTTTATTTTTTATTTTTAAAATTTAAAATATGTTTTCTACACTAAAACAAGAGAATATGCAGTTTTTTTATCATCAATTTTATTGAATTAAATTGTAATGTATTGATATTTGAGATTTTTTTAAATCTAAATATAAAAAATATAATGTATTGATATCATAATATGTTATTTTCGAAAACTGACCATGAAAACAATAATGAAACAAAATGACTATATATATAGACAAAGATGTGTTAAAGTTATGAAGAAAAAAAACAAATTGTAAAAAATAACGTAGAGCTACTTTTATTAGAAACATGAAACCTATTTGATGGATACATGAAAATATTGCTAAGTTTGCTTTGAACATTATAGGATGGGTTGAAAAACTCCAAATGCATGTCTTTGAATTAAAATGATATATACATATACATATTACTTAGCTACCTAATGTATTTCTTTAACATAATAGCCTTCTCACTATGACATTGTTTACTACACCAAATAAACATTTGTAGAATGATTTACTTATTTTATACTTTTTTTAATTTAAAATATGTTTCAAACACTAAAACCAGAGAATATGCAGATTTTTTATGATTAATTTTATTGACTTATATTGTGATGTAATGATATTTGGGTTTTTTTAAATCTAAAATTTAAAATATAATATATTGATATCATAATATGTTGTTTTAAAAAAATGACAATGAAAAAAAGAAATAAAGAAAATGACAGTTTATATAGACAAAGATATATTAAAGTTCTGAAAAACAAAACAATTTGTGAAAATATCGTAGAGCTACTTTTATTAGAAACATGAAACCTATTTGATGGATACATGAAAATATAGCTAAGTTTGCTTTGAGCATTATAGGATGGGTTGAAAAACTCCAAATGCATGTCTTTGAATTAAAATGATATATACATATACATATTACTTACCCACCTAATGTATTTCTTTAACATAATAGCCTTCCCACTATGACATTGTTTACTACACCAAATAAACATTTGTAGAATGATTTATTTATTTTATACTTTTTTAAATTTAAAATATGTTTCAAACACTAAAACAAGAGAATATGCAGATTTTTTATGATTAATTTTATTGACTTAAATTGTGATGTAATGATATTTGAGTTTTTTTTAAATCTAAAATTCTAAAATATAATATATTGATGTCATAATATGTTGTTTTAAAAAAATGACCATGAAAAAAAGAAATAAAGAAAATGACAGTTTATATAGACAAAGATATGTTAAAGTTATGAAAAACAAAACAAATTGTGAAATTAACGTAGAGCTACTTTTATTAGAAACATGACACCTATTTGATGGATACATGAAAAAATAGTTAAATTTGCTTTGAACATTATAGGATGGGTTGAAACACTCCAAATGCATGTCTTTGAATTAAAATGATATATACATATACATGTTACTTGGTTTCTTAATGTATAAGTTTAACATATTAGCCTTCTTAATGTGACAATGTTTACTACATCAAATCATAATTGTTAGATTGATTTACTTATTTTATTTTTTATTTTTAAAATTTAAAATATGTTTTCTAGACTAAAACAAGAGAATATGCAGTTTTTTTATCATCAATTTTATTGAATTAAATTGTAATGTATTGATATTTGAGATTTTTTTAAATCTAAATATAAAAAATATAATGTATTGATATCATAATATGTTATTTTCGAAAACTGACCATGAAAACAATAATGAAACAAAATGACTATATATGTAACAACCCGTATAATATCATACAAGTGTTAAATTTTGGTACTGTCACAACATAAGTGCCTAATGGCATCAATATGTATACATGTCCAAACTAAAACATCAATGGAACATGTTATACAATAATGCCTAAACAATAAAAAATCTAAGAACTATGTACAATATCTTCATTGCACACAACCCCACAGCGGAAGATCATAATGAACAGCAACCCTTGAAACATCCATAATAGTTTCTCTTAGATCCAACCTGTAAAGAATACCTGAAAAATAACAACAATGATGGGATGAGATAATAATCTCAGTGAGTTCTCCTATCCTATGGGTCCACTCGGCTCTACAGGGTATTCTAATCGATATTCAACTCATATCCAACTCAAGTCAACAAGGGAACGAAGACTTGAACGATGGGGAACTAACTCGCAATTGTATGGCAACATGCATCTGAGTTCTCATAACTCAACCACGATCATTATTCAGATTCACGCAACATCGATCCCCAACCGGACCTACGTCTAGGCCAAGGCTTGGTTCACGCATGTCCGTATGATTCGACTTTCGCGGTGGGGACTCTAACCCACTTTTAAGAACCATCACTCGTATGGGACTCTAACCCACTTTGAGTATCTTTCACCGTATGGGACTCTAACCCACTTAGGTGTCCACCTTTCCCCCATGTCCGCCATGGTTGGGGCTCAAACCCAATTAAGGCTCGAATCATTGGTCCCACATCCCAATGCTTACACGTTTAAGCATACCAATAGAGATGTGTACCATCACAGAAACACACATTCTGAATACATGATCGGTTCCACAAAACATTGGTTCCACGAACCATAACAAATTCATCAATCATAGGTGACTTCATTCACCATAATACACAAATAATAATAATACACAAATAATAACATGGCATGTTCCATACAATGCGTCTCATTCTCAATCATGGCAACAATTCGTCCACGACCTCACATAAGCGTCGTATGAATGAATACCGTATTCTCATACATGCATCTCACATGTTCCATAACCTAGATTATCTTTCTAGGTTATTAATCAAATTATTCTTCTAGGTTTCCTCACTCATCTTTGTAAGGTTTTTAATCGTGTTATTTCACCTTCCACATAACAACAATATTTAATTTCATCATGATAAAATTCATGGCATTTATAAATCACATACTATTTTATAACATGGAACAATAATAATAGTCCTTTACGTTATCTTTAGTCATGTTATTTCACAATCAACCATATCAACCATGTTTAACACCCATCATAAATATAATTCATTTAATTTGTAAGACACATAATATACTATAATATGATATCATAATAATAGCCTTTTTCATTATCTTACTAATGCATCCGTCCGCATCCAAAACGGAGTTATAACGCTCAATTAATTCATTAATCTATCTTAATCAAGATTTAGATTAATATTTATTCATTGCATAAGCATTCAACAACAACCTCTCTAGCCTAGTGGTAAGGCATGTACAGTTCAGTGTTAACCGGTTAACCTAAACCGTTAACCGGTTAACGCGTAGCAAAACTCAACCGGTTAACACCTTAAAAAATGGGAAAAATTCCAATTTCCATTAATTCTCTCAGTAACTTCTTTCCTTAATTAACTCCTCTTTTATTTTCCTTTCCATATACCATTTTTGCCTACAATTTTCATATAACATGATTTTTCCACAACAATCAACATGATATCAACACATAGCACGGATAGGGAGTATGAACACAACAAGTTTATCACAAATTCACACAAACCCTAACCCCACAAATATAGATTATTTTCCCCCAAAGGCTAAAACTATCTAAGAACTCACCTAGTAGAAGAAGATGAAGTTGGTGATGATGAAGATGAGATGATGAAGATGATTTTCCATCTTCTTCCTTCCTTCCTCTTCTTCTCTTCTTCCTCTTTCTCTTTCTTCTTTTCCTCTTTCTTTCTCTTTTTCTTCTTCTCTCTTTCTTTTTCTTTCTGATAACTCTCTTTCTCTCTTCTTCTATTCTTATCCTTTCTTCTTTTCTTTCCTTTACCACACATAATACATTACATATATAATATATATAATATATAATATTAAGTAGTAATCAAAATATCCCAATTGATATTTCATCTTCCAACACCAATTGACCAATTATTAATGTTACCAAAAATGTCATCTATTGTACTTATTAATATTGGTCTGTCTCTTTATTAATAATTAATCCCTTCAGAGTTCACTGGTTACTCTATTGGTCCCAATTGACAACATTTAGAGCATAAAGGAGCTCTAATTGTGGTTAACCGGTTAACCACTCACAAAACTGCCCACCGTTAACCGGTTAACCACTCACAAAACTGCCCAGAAAGTGAGTTTTGCTACGCGTTAACCGGTTACCTCATACCGTTAACCGGTTAACACCTTAAAAAATGGGAAAAATTCCAATTTCCATTAATTCTCTCAGTAACTTCTTTCCTTAATTAACTCCTCTTTTATTTTCCTTTCCATATA
Organism: Lathyrus oleraceus; assembly: GCF_024323335.1. Lineage (NCBI taxonomy): Eukaryota > Viridiplantae > Streptophyta > Magnoliopsida > Fabales > Fabaceae > Lathyrus > Lathyrus oleraceus. The sequence goes on along the minus strand of NC_066585.1, from coordinate 349,093,681 downwards.
CCATTTTTGCCTACAATTTTCATATAACATGATTTTTCCACAACAATCAACATGATATCAACACATAGCACGGATAGGGAGTATGAACACAACAAGTTTATCACAAATTCACACAAACCCTAACCCCACAAATATAGATTATTTTCCCCTAAAGGCTAAAACTATCTAAGAACTCACCTAGTAAAAGAAGATGAAGTTGGTGATGATGAAGATGAGATGATGAAGATGATTTTCCATCTTCTTCCTTCCTTCCTCTTCTTCTCTTCTTCCTCTTTCTCTTTCTTCTTTTCCTCTTTCTTTCTCTTTTTCTTCTTCTCTCTTTCTTTTTCTTTCTGATAACTCTCTTTCTCTCTTCTTCTATTCTTATCCTTTCTTCTTTTCTTTCCTTTACCACACATAATACATTACATATATAATATATATAATATATAATATTAAGTAGTAATCAAAATATCCCAATTGATATTTCATCTTCCAACACCAATTGACCAATTATTAATGTTACCAAAAATGTCATCTATTGTACTTATTAATATTGGTCTGTCTCTTTATTAATAATTAATCCCTTCAGAGTTCACTGGTTACTCTATTGGTCCCAATTGACAACATTTAGAGCATAAAGGAGCTCTAATTGTTACAGCTAACAAAAGATATAGTACACAGGTACTCAATTGATCTCAACTGACAACTAATTGAGCATTTAAGGGAATATGGGATATTACAATATATATAGACAAAGATGTGTTAAAGTTATGAAGAAAAAAAACAAATTGTAAAAAATAACGTAGAGCTACTTTTATTAGAAACATGAAACCTATTTGATGGATACATAAAAATATTGCTAAGTTTGCTTTGAACATTATAGGATGGGTTGAAAAACTCCAAATGCATGTCTTTGAATTAAAATGATATATACATATACATATTACTTAGCTACCTAATGTATTTCTTTAACATAATAGCCTTCTCACTATGACATTGTTTACTACACCAAATAAACATTTGTAGAATGATTTACTTATTTTATACTTTTTTTAATTTAAAATATGTTTTAAACACTAAAACCAGAGAATATGCAGATTTTTTATGATTAATTTTATTGACTTAAATTGTGATGTAATGATATTTGGGTTTTTTTAAATCTAAAATTTAAAATATAATATATTGATATCATAATATGTTGTTTTAAAAAAATGACAATGAAAAAAAGAAATAAAGAAAATGACAGTTTATATAGACAAAGATATATTAAAGTTCTGAAAAACAAAACAAATTGTGAAAATATCGTAGAGCTACTTTTATTAGAAACATGAAACCTATTTGATGGATACATGAAAATATAGCTAAGTTTGCTTTGAGCATTATAGGATGGGTTGAAAAACTCCAAATGCATGTCTTTGAATTAAAATGATATATACATATACATATTACTTACCCACCTAATGTATTTCTTTAACATAATAGCCTTCCCACTATGACATTGTTTACTACACCAAATAAACATTTGTAGAATGATTTATTTATTTTATACTTTTTTAAATTTAAAATATGTTTCAAACACTAAATGTAACACCCACATATAATATATGTCTAGAATACATATTATACATAGTGTAAAACTGGTACTGAAATACATAAGTGCCTAGAAGCACATCATACATATACAATACATGCCCAAAATAACATAATATGGCATAAATGTACATAAGAGTGCCCAAAATAAAACTACTGATCTAGATCATTAGACAATGATCTCAAAAAATATCTACATAGCGGAAGAAAAGCCACCAGTCCTCAGGTAAGCAAGACATCACTCTATCTTGCCCTTACCCTTATCCTGCTCAGAACCACCTGAAAAATAATCAACAACATGGGGTGAGATAATAATCTCAGTGGGTTCCCTATCTTATGGGTCCACTCGGCTCTACAGGGTTTTCTAATCAATATTCAGCTCATATCCAACTCAAGTCAACAAGGGAACGAAGACTTGAGCGATGGGGAAACCAACTCGCAATTGTATGGCAACATGCATCTGAGTTCTCATAACTCAACCACGATCATTATTCAGATCACGACGCATCAATTCCCGAACGGACTTACGTCTAAGTCAGGCCCGGTTCATGCATGCTCGTATGATTCGACTTTCGCGGTGGATATCAGGTTCCCCTATGGGACTCTAACCCACTTTTAAGAACCGTCACTCGTATGGGACTCTAACCCACTTTGAGTATCTTTCACCGTATGGGACTCTAACCCACTTAGGTGTCCACCTTTCCCCCATGTCCGCCATGGTTGGGGCTCAAACCCAATTGAGGCTCGAATCATTGGTCCCACATCCCAATGCTTACTCATCTAAGCATACCAATGGAGATGTGTACCACCACAGAAAACAAACATTTTGAATACATGATCGGTTCCATAATCATTGGTTCCATGAACCATAATAAAATTCATCAATCACAGGTGACTTCATTCACCACATTACATAAATAATAACATGGCATGTTCCATACAATGCGTCTCATACACATAACTCACATATGTTCCATAACCTAGATTATCCTTCTAAGTTATTAATCATATTATACTACTAGATTTCCTCACTCTCCTTTGTAAGGTTTTTAATCATGTTATTTCACAATCAAACATATCAACCATGTTTAATTTTCATCGTAATAAAATTCATGGCATTTATAAATCACATCATATTTTATAACATGGAATAATAATAATAGTCATTTACGTTATCTTTCTAACGCATCCGGCCGTGTCCAAAACGGAGGTATAATACTCAATTAATTCATCAATCTATCTTAATCAAGATTTAGGTTAATATTTATTCATTGCATAAGCATTCAACAACAACCTCTCTAGCCTAGTGGTAAGGCATGTACAGTTTCAAGGAGGTCCTGGGTTCGAACCCCCTTGGTGACAAATTCTGTACAGACAGAAAATTAAATTTTGTTCAGTATTAAATTTTCATTGTTTTCCACTTCTCAAAACACCATTTTCCTCTGTAACTCCATTTCCAATCAAACCCACACTCCTTCTTCCAACACTCCCACCTCACTACATGTTCATAACCACAAGGATTTCAACATCATAACATAACCATAGCAAATCATATTATCATACCAATCACAACACATGTTCATGAAAATCAACAAGAGCAAGAACATATTCATCTTGTAGCATGGATATTCATGATTTATCTAACATTCTACAACCCTAATTTTTTTCTAGAAAACTAAAGTTTCTAACTAGAACCCACCTCAAGAAATTGAAGAGGAGAAGTTGTTGAAGATGAGATGAGGATGAAGATGACGGTGTTGGTTCCAAGCTTTCCTTCTTCTTCTTCTTCTTCTTCTCCACTAGCCTTGCTCTCCTTCTTCTCTTAAGCTTCCTCTTTCTTTCTATGCTTTCTAATACATAGAAACCAAATGGCTTATGGTAGGTAACAATAAGGTAGTAACATGTGGACCACAAGCCTTGTAGCATATGTGTGGTTAGAAAGTGGTGGAAACAAATATCTTAAGTGGTACCAACCATAATATTTGTTCTACCAGAGCTATTGACCCATTATTAGTGTTACCAAAATGTCCTAATTAATAAAAGGTCAGTTCCAAATAATATTAATTAAGTCAACCTGAACTCACTATTTGCTCTATTTATCCCAATTGACAACTTTTAGAGCACATAGGAACTCAGTTGATCTCAATTAATAGGAGTTTAGGCATTTAAGGAAATACGGGGTATTACATCCTCCCCCCCTTAAATAAAATTCGTCCTCGAATTTAAATATTACCTGGAAAAGATGAGGGTAAGCTTCTCGCATTTCTGACTCTAGTTCCCAGGTGGCGTCGCCTGGGTGTGATTCATCCCACTGAACTTTAACAAGAGGAATCTCCTTATTCCTTAACACCTTAACTTCTCGTCCTGTAATGCAACTTGGTAGAGGTTCGAAGGTCAGATCTGCTTCTACTTCTACTGAACTTGGAAGAATAGGCTGAAGAGAATCTGGAATGAACTTCCTGAGTTGAGATACGTGAAGAACATCATGCATTTCTGATAGAGAAGGTGGTAAGGCTAATCTGTAGGCTACTTCTCCAATTCTCTCTATAATCTGGTATGGCCCTATGTATCTCGGAGTTAGCTTCCGTGACTTAAACGGTCCTTTCAATCTCAACCTCGGAGTCACCTTCAAAAATACATGGTCACCTTCATCAAATTCCAAAGGTCTTCTCCTGTGATCCGCATAGCTCTTTTGGCGATCTTGTGCTTTCTTTAACTTATCACGGACCATCTTTATCTTTTCCGTTGTCTCTTGAATAATCTCTGGTCCTAAGATCCTTTCTTCGCCAACTTCTGTCCAACATAAAGGTGTTCTACATTTCCGTCCATACAAAGCTTCATAAGGGGCCATCCCAATACTTGCATGATAAGTATTGTTATATGCGAATTCAATCAATGGTAAAAGCTCCTTCCAATTCCCCCCACTTTCAAGTACACAAGCTCTTAACATATCTTCCAGCGTCTGTATTGTCCGTTCAGTCTGACCATCTGTCTGGGGATGATTAGAGGTACTTAAACACAATCTCGATCCCATAGCCTGTTGGAATGCTCTCCAAAACCTTGAAGTAAACTTTGGGTCTCTATCGGACACAATGCTAGTAGGAACACCGTGCAACCTAACAATTTCTGAAATGAACAACCGTGCAAGATGACTTGCCTTGTAAGTAGTCTTCACGGCCAAAAAGTGTGCGGACTTAGTCAACCGATCCACAATCACCCAAATTGAATCATAGCCACCTTGGGTCCGAGGCAACCCTACCGCAAAATCCATTGAAATACTATCCCATTTCCAAACTGGAATTTCTAAAGGCTGTAATAACCCACCTGGCTTCTGATGTTCAATCTTTACCTGTTGGCATACAATGCATTCTGACACATACTCTGCGATATCCCTTTTCATTCCAGGCCACCAATAGTCCTTCTTCAAGTCTTGATACATCTTTGATGAACCTGGATGTATAGTAAACGCCCCTTTGTGAGCTTCCTTTAAAACTTTCCTTTTTAGCTCTACATCATCCGGAACACAAATCCTTTGATTAAACAGAACAACTTTGTCCGGTGACTGAGTGAAACCTGGTTGAGTTGACATCTCTTGCAATCTCTCATCTATCATTTGTCCTTGTCGGATCTCTTCCCTTAGGTTAGAGGTAATATTCAAATTTCCCATTATTACACCATTCTGCGTCCAACTAAACTGAAGATTGAGATCTCGGAACTTTTCCAACAACGCATATTCCAACATCATCAACTCAGCTTTATGTATCTCTTTCCGACTCAAGGCATCCGCAACCTTATTCGCCTTCCCTGGGTGATACTTAAGCTCAAAATCATAGTCCTTCAAGTATTCCATCCATCTCCTCTGTCTCATGTTTAACTCCTTCTGGTCAAATAAGTATTTCAAACTCTTGTGGTCACTAAACATCTGAAAATGCACCCCATACAAGTAGTGTCTCCAAACTTTCAATACAAAGACAACAGCAGCCAGTTCAAGATCATGAGTTGGGTAGTTCTCTTCATGAGGCTTCAACTGATGGGAGGCATAGGCTACAACTTGACCATTTTGCATTAACACCCCTCCTAATCCTTTCTTAGAGGCGTCACAAAATACTTCATAAGACTTACTAGGATCAGGGATGACTAAAACAGGGGCAGTCGTCAGCTTCTCCTTCAAACTCATAAAACTCTTCTCACACTTCGAATCCCATTTGAAAGAAATTTCCTTTCGGGTAAGTCTAGTCATTGGTAACGCTATCTGTGAAAATCCCTTTATAAACCTTCGGTAGTAACCTGCCAAACCTAAGAAACTTCTGACTTCGGAAGCATTCTTCGGTCTTTCCCAATTAATAACCGCTTCAACTTTAGATGGATCCACCGATACTCCTCCTTGTGATATCACATGACCAAGAAACCTCACTTCGTTCATCCAAAATTCACACTTACTTAACTTGGCAAACAGTTGTTTCTCTTGCAGTACTGATAGAACAATCCTTAAGTGTTCTTCGTGCTCTTGAGGAGTACGAGAATAAATAAGAATGTCATCAATAAATATCACCACGAACTGGTCCAAGTAGGGTTGGAATATCCGATTCATATAGTCCATGAAAACAGCTGGGGCATTCGTTACACCAAACGGCATTACAAGGAACTCATAATGGCCATATCGGGTTCTAAATGCGGTCTTCGGCACATCCGAACTCTTAACTCTTATTTGATGATAGCCCGATCGCAGATCAATCTTCGAGAACACGCAGGCTCCTTTCAACTGATCTAACAAATCGTCTATCCGAGGCAGAGGGTACTTGTTCTTGATGGTAACTTTATTCAATTGACGATAATCAATACACAACCGCATACTACCGTCCTTCTTCTTTACTAGTAACACTGGAGCTCCCCATGGTGAGACACTAGGTCGGATAAAATGCTTAGTTAGCAACTCTTCCAATTGATTCTTCAACTCTCTCAACTCTAGTGGCGCCATGCGATACGGAGAGACGGAGATTGGAGCCGTCCCAGGTACCAGATCAATAGAGAATTCCACTTCCCTTTCAGGAGGAAGAGAGGAGACATCCTCAGGAAAAACTTCCGGAAATTCACAAACAACAGGGATTTGTGTAACATTCAGATTATCACTAGATTCCTTGGTAAGAGCCAAGAGAACTGACTTTTCATTCTCAAATAAGAAATTAACCATGCCAACCGTACCTTCCAAGATCGTAGTTAACACATCCTTTGGAGTAGCTTCACTAGACGGAATGATAATCAACTTCTCTTCACAACCAATAAACACCGAGTTGGCAGAAAGCCAATCCATCCCCAAAACCACATCAACCTTCTTAAGTGGTAAACAAATAAGATCAATCTGAAAAAGTCTACCATTTACCGAGAGCGAACAATTTTCACAAATCAACGGTGTCTTAACCACATCATCCATGGCAGTAGTAACCACCATAGGAGGAGACAAAGGAATTGCTTGCAAGCCAAGACGCTTCACGCACCGAATTGATACAAAAGAGTGTGTCGCCCCACAATCAAATAATACAAAACAAGGATGATCATTGACGAGACACGTACCAGCAATTAAGGCATTGTTGCTCTTAGTCTTTCTTGCATCCAAGGTATAAACTCGACCGATACTCTTCCCCTGCATCTGATTCTTATTCTGAGGGCATTCCCTAGACAAGTGTCCCTCCTTCTGACAAGTAAAACACCTAATTCCACTCACACCACATCTTCCAAAGTGATACTTCTTACATGCCTGACATTGAGGAGGTTGGTTAGGTTTTGCATGTTGCACTTGTTTCCCTTTGAAAGCCTGAGATCTAGGCCTGAACTGGTTGCCTGGCCTTCCTTGGTCTCTCTGCCCACTCCTGAACCGATCCCTTTCTTCCTGAACCTTCTTCAAACTGTTCTCAGCCACATAACATTGTCTTAATAGTTCAGCATAAGAAGTGAATTCCCTCTGAGAAACACTATGAGAAATTTCACCCCTCAGACCAAAAAGAAACTGATCAATCTTCCACCTCTCATCAGGAGCGTACGCGGCTTGTCTAGAATACGCAGCCATATCTTCGAACTTTTCAGCATACGCAGCTACTGACATAGCTCCCTGCCTGAGCTGTTGAAATTCAAACTCTTTCTGAGTCCTCAAAGAACTAGGAAAATACTTATCCAAGAAAACAGTCTTAAAATGCTCCCAATCTCTAGGTATTCCTTGATTGGTCATAAGAGTCGAAGCACTCTCCCACCATCTTATAGCTGGACCCTTCATCATGTGAGAGGCAAACACAACCTTATTTTCTTCACTACAATGCACTATCCGAAAAATCCTTTCCATGTCGGTTATCCACTCCTGAGCCTTCACAGGATTCAGCCCACCATGGAATTCTGGAGGATTCATGCGGAAGAAATCTCGGAAACTACCACCTGCAACTACTTGTGGAACTCCCTGAGGATGCAAACCACCATTCCACTGCTGCATCATCTGTTGCATGAATTGATTCTGTTGTTGTTGCATTTGTTGCATAAACTGAGGCCATTGAAAACCTTCACTACCACTTGGCGGTTCAGAGTCCGAATTCTGGGTTCTAGGTCTACCACGACCTCTGCGTCCGTCAGCCATGATCCTGAATGTCATACAAATAGGATTAAGTTGATCAGGCTCAATACTATGAATATAACACCAAGGACAATGATGACAACCCACATGTGAGGCAGAAAGGAATACTTATAATATTTCATGGCTAGGTCGAGGATACGACCTGCTCTGATACCAACTGTAACACCCACATATAATATATGTCTAGAATACATATTATACATAGTGTAAAACTGGTACTGAAATACATAAGTGCCTAGAAGCACATCATACATATACAATACATGCCCAAAATAACATAATATGGCATAAATGTACATAAGAGTGCCCAAAATAAAACTACTGATCTAGATCATTAGACAATGATCTCAAAAAATATCTACATAGCGGAAGAAAAGCCACCAGTCCTCAGGTAAGCAAGACATCACTCTATCTTGCCCTTACCCTTATCCTGCTCAGAACCACCTGAAAAATAATCAACAACATGGGGTGAGATAATAATCTCAGTGGGTTCCCTATCTTATGGGTCCACTCGGCTCTACAGGGTTTTCTAATCAATATTCAGCTCATATCCAACTCAAGTCAACAAGGGAACGAAGACTTGAGCGATGGGGAAACCAACTCGCAATTGTATGGCAACATGCATCTGAGTTCTCATAACTCAACCACGATCATTATTCAGATCACGACGCATCAATTCCCGAACGGACTTACGTCTAAGTCAGGCCCGGTTCATGCATGCTCGTATGATTCGACTTTCGCGGTGGATATCAGGTTCCCCTATGGGACTCTAACCCACTTTTAAGAACCGTCACTCGTATGGGACTCTAACCCACTTTGAGTATCTTTCACCGTATGGGACTCTAACCCACTTAGGTGTCCACCTTTCCCCCATGTCCGCCATGGTTGGGGCTCAAACCCAATTGAGGCTCGAATCATTGGTCCCACATCCCAATGCTTACTCATCTAAGCATACCAATGGAGATGTGTACCACCACAGAAAACAAACATTTTGAATACATGATCGGTTCCATAATCATTGGTTCCATGAACCATAATAAAATTCATCAATCACAGGTGACTTCATTCACCACATTACATAAATAATAACATGGCATGTTCCATACAATGCGTCTCATACACATAACTCACATATGTTCCATAACCTAGATTATCCTTCTAAGTTATTAATCATATTATACTACTAGATTTCCTCACTCTCCTTTGTAAGGTTTTTAATCATGTTATTTCACAATCAAACATATCAACCATGTTTAATTTTCATCGTAATAAAATTCATGGCATTTATAAATCACATCATATTTTATAACATGGAATAATAATAATAGTCATTTACGTTATCTTTCTAACGCATCCGGCCGTGTCCAAAACGGAGGTATAATACTCAATTAATTCATCAATCTATCTTAATCAAGATTTAGGTTAATATTTATTCATTGCATAAGCATTCAACAACAACCTCTCTAGCCTAGTGGTAAGGCATGTACAGTTTCAAGGAGGTCCTGGGTTCGAACCCCCTTGGTGACAAATTCTGTACAGACAGAAAATTAAATTTTGTTCAGTGTTAACCGGTTAACCTAATACGTTAACCGGTTAACGCGCATGAAATTTGCCCAGAAGGTGAATTCGCTAATGGTTAACCGGTTAACCTAATACGTTAACCGGTTAACACGCATATTTTCATTGTTTTCCACTTCTCAAAACACCATTTTCCTCTGTAACTCCATTTCCAATCAAACCCACACTCCTTCTTCCAACACTCCCACCTCACTACATGTTCATAACCACAAGGATTTCAACATCATAACATAACCATAGCAAATCATATTATCATACCAATCACAACACATGTTCATGAAAATCAACAAGAGCAAGAACATATTCATCTTGTAGCATGGATATTCATGATTTATCTAACATTCTACAACCCTAATTTTTTTCTAGAAAACTAAAGTTTCTAACTAGAACCCACCTCAAGAAATTGAAGAGGAGAAGTTGTTGAAGATGAGATGAGGATGAAGATGACGGTGTTGGTTCCAAGCTTTCCTTCTTCTTCTTCTTCTCCACTAGCCTTGCTCTCCTTCTTCTCTTAAGCTTCCTCTTTCTTTCTATGCTTTCTAATACATAGAAACCAAATGGCTTATGGTAGGTAACAATAAGGTAGTAACATGTGGACCACAAGCCTTGTAGCATATGTGTGGTTAGAAAGTGGTGGAAACAAATATCTTAAATGGTACCAACCATAATATTTGTTCTACCAGAGCTATTGACCCATTATTAGTGTTACCAAAATGTCCTAATTAATAAAAGGTCAGTTCCAAATAATATTAATTAAGTCAACCTAATACGTTAACCGGTTAACGCGCATGAAATTTGCCCAGAAGGTGAATTCGCTAATGGTTAACCGGTTAACCTAATACGTTAACCGGTTAACACGCATATTTTCATTGTTTTCCACTTCTCAAAACACCATTTTCCTCTGTAACTCCATTTCCAATCAAACCCACACTCCTTCTTCCAACACTCCCACCTCACTACATGTTCATAACCACAAGGATTTCAACATCATAACATAACCATAGCAAATCATATTATCATACCAATCACAACACATGTTCATGAAAATCAACAAGAGCAAGAACATATTCATCTTGTAGCATGGATATTCATGATTTATCTAACATTCTACAACCCTAATTTTTTTCTAGAAAACTAAAGTTTCTAACTAGAACCCACCTCAAGAAATTGAAGAGGAGAAGTTGTTGAAGATGAGATGAGGATGAAGATGACGGTGTTGGTTCCAAGCTTTCCTTCTTCTTCTTCTTCTCCACTAGCCTTGCTCTCCTTCTTCTCTTAAGCTTCCTCTTTCTTTCTATGCTTTCTAATACATAGAAACCAAATGGCTTATGGTAGGTAACAATAAGGTAGTAACATGTGGACCACAAGCCTTGTAGCATATGTGTGGTTAGAAAGTGGTGGAAACAAATATCTTAAATGGTACCAACCATAATATTTGTTCTACCAGAGCTATTGACCCATTATTAGTGTTACCAAAATGTCCTAATTAATAAAAGGTCAGTTCCAAATAATATTAATTAAGTCAACCTAATACGTTAACCGGTTAACGCGCATGAAATTTGCCCAGAAGGTGAATTCGCTAATGGTTAACCGGTTAACCTAATACGTTAACCGGTTAACACGCATATTTTCATTGTTTTCCACTTCTCAAAACACCATTTTCCTCTGTAACTCCATTTCCAATCAAACCCACACTCCTTCTTCCAACACTCCCACCTCACTACATGTTCATAACCACAAGGATTTCAACATCATAACATAACCATAGCAAATCATATTATCATACCAATCACAACACATGTTCATGAAAATCAACAAGAGCAAGAACATATTCATCTTGTAGCATGGATATTCATGATTTATCTAACATTCTACAACCCTAATTTTTTTCTAGAAAACTAAAGTTTCTAACTAGAACCCACCTCAAGAAATTGAAGAGGAGAAGTTGTTGAAGATGAGATGAGGATGAAGATGACGGTGTTGGTTCCAAGCTTTCCTTCTTCTTCTTCTTCTCCACTAGCCTTGCTCTCCTTCTTCTCTTAAGCTTCCTCTTTCTTTCTATGCTTTCTAATACATAGAAACCAAATGGCTTATGGTAGGTAACAATAAGGTAGTAACATGTGGACCACAAGCCTTGTAGCATATGTGTGGTTAGAAAGTGGTGGAAACAAATATCTTAAATGGTACCAACCATAATATTTGTTCTACCAGAGCTATTGACCCATTATTAGTGTTACCAAAATGTCCTAATTAATAAAAGGTCAGTTCCAAATAATATTAATTAAGTCAACCTGAACTCACTATTTGCTCTATTTATCCCAATTGACAACTTTTAGAGCACATAGGAACTCAGTTGATCTCATTTAATAGGAGTTTAGGCATTTAAGGAAATACGGGGTATTACACTAAAACAAGAGAATATGCAGATTTTTTATGATTAATTTTATTGACTTAAATTGTGATGTAATGATATTTGAGTTTTTTTAAATCTAAAATTCTAAAATATAATATATTGATGTCATAATATGTTGTTTTAAAAAAATGACCATGAAAAAAAGAAATAAAGAAAATGACAGTTTATATAGACAAAGATATGTTAAAGTTATGAAAACCAAAACAAATTGTGAAATTAACGTAGAGCTACTTTTATTAGAAACATGACACCTATTTGATGGATACATGAAAAAATAGTTAAATTTGCTTTGAACATTATAGGATGGGTTGAAACACCCCAAATGCATGTCTTTGAATTAAAATGATATATACATATACATGTTACTTGGTTTCTTAATGTATAAGTTTAACATATTAGCCTTCTTAATGTGACAATGTTTACTACATCAAATCATAATTGTTAGATTGATTTACTTATTTTATTTTTTATTTTTAAAATTTAAAATATGTTTTCTACACTAAAACAAGAGAATATGCAGTTTTTTTATCATCAATTTTATTGAATTAAATTGTAATGTATTGATATTTGAGATTTTTTTAAATCTAAATATAAAAAATATAATGTATTGATATCATAATATGTTATTTTCGAAAACTGACCATGAAAACAATAATGAAACAAAATGACTATATATATAGACAAAGATGTGTTAAAGTTATGAAGAAAAAAAACAAATTGTAAAAAATAACGTAGAGCTACTTTTATTAGAAACATGAAACCTATTTGATGGATACATGAAAATATTGCTAAGTTTGCTTTGAACATTATAGGATGGGTTGAAAAACTCCAAATGCATGTCTTTCAATTAAAATGATATATACATATACATATTACTTAGCTACCTAATGTATTTCTTTAACATAATAGCCTTCTCACTATGACATTGTTTACTACACCAAATAAACATTTGTAGAATGATTTACTTATTTTATACTTTTTTAATTTAAAATATGTTTTAAACACTAAAACCAGAGAATATGCAGATTTTTTATGATTAATTTTATTGACTTAAATTGTGATGTAATGATATTTGGGTTTTTTTAAATCTAAAATTTAAAATATAATATATTGATATCATAATATGTTGTTTTAAAAAAATGACAATGAAAAAAAGAAATAAAGAAAATGACAGTTTATATAGACAAAGATATATTAAAGTTCTGAAAAACAAAACAAATTGTGAAAATATCGTAGAGCTACTTTTATTAGAAACATGAAACCTATTTGATGGATACATGAAAATATAGCTAAGTTTGCTTTGAGCATTATAGGATGGGTTGAAAAACTCCAAATGCATGTCTTTGAATTAAAATGATATATACATATACATATTACTTACCCACCTAATGTATTTCTTTAACATAATAGCCTTCCCACTATGACATTGTTTACTACACCAAATAAACATTTGTAGAATGATTTATTTATTTTATACTTTTTTAAATTTAAAATATGTTTCAAACACTAAAACAAGAGAATATGCAGATTTTTTATGATTAATTTTATTGACTTAAATTGTGATGTAATGATATTTGAGTTTTTTTAAATCTAAAATTCTAAAATATAATATATTGATGTCATAATATGTTGTTTTAAAAAAATGACCATGAAAAAAAGAAATAAAGAAAATGACAGTTTATATAGACAAAGATATGTTAAAGTTATGAAAAACAAAACAAATTGTGAAATTAACGTAGAGCTACTTTTATTAGAAACATGACACCTATTTGATGGATACATGAAAAAATAGTTAAATTTGCTTTGAACATTATAGGATGGGTTGAAACACTCCAAATGCATGTCTTTGAATTAAAATGATATATACATATACATGTTACTTGGTTTCTTAATGTATAAGTTTAACATATTAGCCTTCTTAATGTGACAATGTTTACTACATCAAATCATAATTGTTAGATTGATTTACTTATTTTATTTTTTATTTTTAAAATTTAAAATATGTTTTCTACACTAAAACAAGAGAATATGCAGTTTTTTTTATCATCAATTTTATTGAATTAAATTGTAATGTATTGATATTTGAGATTTTTTTAAATCTAAATATAAAAAATATAATGTATTGATATCATAATATGTTATTTTCGAAAACTGACCATGAAAACAATAATGAAACAAAATGACTATATATATACACAAAGATGTGTTAAAGTTATGAAGAAAAAAAACAAATTGTAAAAAATAACGTAGAGCTACTTTTATTAGAAACATGAAACCTATTTGATGGATACATGAAAATATTGCTAAGTTTGCTTTGAACATTATAGGATGGGTTGAAAAACTCCAAATGCATGTCTTTCAATTAAAATGATATATACATATACATATTACTTAGCTACCTAATGTATTTCTTTAACATAATAGCCTTCTCACTATGACATTGTTTACTACACCAAATAAACATTTGTAGAATGATTTACTTATTTTATACTTTTTTTAATTTAAAATATGTTTCAAACACTAAAACAAGAGAATATGCAGATTTTTTATGATTAATTGTATTGACTTAAATTGTGATGTAATGATATTTGGGTTTTTTTAAATCTAAAATTTAAAATATAATATATTGATATCATAATATGTTGTTTTAAAAAAATGACAATGAAAAAAAGAAATAAAGAAAATGACAGTTTATATAGACAAAGATATATTAAAGTTCTGAAAAACAAAACAAATTGTGAAAATATCGTAGTGCTACTTTTATTAGAAACATGAAACCTATTTGATGGATACATGAAAATATAGCTAAGTTTTCTTTGAGCATTATAGGATGGGTTGAAAAACTCCAAATGCATGTCTTTGAATTAAAATGATATATACATATACATATTACTTACCCACCTAATGTATTTCTTTAACATAATAGCCTTCCCACTATGACATTGTTTACTACACCAAATAAACATTTGTAGAATGATTTATTTATTTTATACTTTTTTAAATTTAAAATATGTTTCAAACACTAAAACAAGAGAATATGCAGATTTTTTATGATTAATTTTATTGACTTAAATTGTGATGTAATGATATTTGAGTTTTTTTAAATCTAAAATTCTAAAATATAATATATTGATGTCATAATATGTTGTTTTAAAAAAATGACCATGAAAAAAAGAAATAAAGAAAATGACAGTTTATATAGACAAAGATATGTTAAAGTTATGAAAAACAAAACAAATTGTGAAATTAACGTAGAGCTACTTTTATTAGAAACATGACACCTATTTGATGGATACATGAAAAAATAGTTAAATTTGCTTTGAACATTATAGGATGGGTTGAAACACTCCAAATGCATGTCTTTGAATTAAAATGATATATACATATACATGTTACTTGGTTTCTTAATGTATAAGTTTAACATATTAGCCTTCTTAATGTGACAATGTTTACTACATCAAATCATAATTGTTAGATTGATTTACTTATTTTATTTTTTATTTTTAAAATTTAAAATATGTTTTCTACACTAAAACAAGAGAATATGCAGTTTTTTTATCATCAATTTTATTGAATTAAATTGTAATGTATTGATATTTGAGATTTTTTTAAATCTAAATATAAAAAATATAATGTATTGATATCATAATATGTTATTTTCGAAAACTGACCATGAAAACAATAATGAAACAAAATGACTATATATATAGACAAAGATGTGTTAAAGTTATGAAGAAAAAAAACAAATTGTAAAAAATAACGTAGAGCTACTTTTATTAGAAACATGAAACCTATTTGATGGATACATGAAAATATTGCTAAGTTTGCTTTGAACATTATAGGATGGGTTGAAAAACTCCAAATGCATGTCTTTCAATTAAAATGATATATACATATACATATTACTTAGCTACCTAATGTATTTCTTTAACATAATAGCCTTCTCACTATGACATTGTTTACTACACCAAATAAACATTTGTAGAATGATTTACTTATTTTATACTTTTTTTAATTTAAAATATGTTTTAAACACTAAAACCAGAGAATATGCAGATTTTTTATGATTAATTTTATTGACTTAAATTGTGATGTAATGATATTTGGGTTTTTTTAAATCTAAAATTTAAAATATAATATATTGATATCATAATATGTTGTTTTAAAAAAATGACAATGAAAAAAAGAAATAAAGAAAATGACAGTTTATATAGACAAAGATATATTAAAGTTCTGAAAAACAAAACAAATTGTGAAAATATCGTAGAGCTACTTTTATTAGAAACATGAAACCTATTTGATGGATACATGAAAATATAGCTAAGTTTGCTTTGAGCATTATAGGATGGGTTGAAAAACTCCAAATGCATGTCTTTGAATTAAAATGATATATACATATACATATTACTTACCCACCTAATGTATTTCTTTAACATAATAGCCTTCCCACTATGACATTGTTTACTACACCAAATAAACATTTGTAGAATGATTTATTTATTTTATACTTTTTTAAATTTAAAATATGTTTCAAACACTAAAACAAGAGAATATGCAGATTTTTTATGATTAATTTTATTGACTTAAATTGTGATGTAATGATATTTGAGTTTTTTTAAATCTAAAATTCTAAAATATAATATATTGATGTCATAATATGTTGTTTTAAAAAAATGACCATGAAAAAAAGAAATAAAGAAAATGACAGTTTATATAGACAAAGATATGTTAAAGTTATGAAAAACAAAACAAATTGTGAAATTAACGTAGAGCTACTTTTATTAGAAACATGACACCTATTTGATGGATACATGAAAAAATAGTTAAATTTGCTTTGAACATTATAGGATGGGTTGAAACACTCCAAATGCATGTCTTTGAATTAAAATGATATATACATATACATGTTACTTGGTTTCTTAATGTATAAGTTTAACATATTAGCCTTCTTAATGTGACAATGTTTACTACATCAAATCATAATTGTTAGATTGATTTACTTATTTTATTTTTTATTTTTAAAATTTAAAATATGTTTTCTACACTAAAACAAGAGAATATGCAGTTTTTTTATCATCAATTTTATTGAATTAAATTGTAATGTATTGATATTTGAGATTTTTTTAAATCTAAATATAAAAAATATAATGTATTGATATCATAATATGTTATTTTCGAAAACTGACCATGAAAACAATAATGAAACAAAATGACTATATATATACACAAAGATGTGTTAAAGTTATGAAGAAAAAAAACAAATTGTAAAAAATAACGTAGAGCTACTTTTATTAGAAACATGAAACCTATTTGATGGATACATGAAAATATTGCTAAGTTTGCTTTGAACATTATAGGATGGGTTGAAAAACTCCAAATGCATGTCTTACAATTAAAATGATATATACATATACATATTACTTAGCTACCTAATGTATTTCTTTAACATAATAGCCTTCTCACTATGACATTGTTTACTACACCAAATAAACATTTGTAGAATGATTTACTTATTTTATACTTTTTTTAATTTAAAATATGTTTCAAACACTAAAACAAGAGAATATGCAGATTTTTTATGATTAATTGTATTGACTTAAATTGTGATGTAATGATATTTGGGTTTTTTTAAATCTAAAATTTAAAATATAATATATTGATATCATAATATGTTGTTTTAAAAAAATGACAATGAAAAAAAGAAATAAAGAAAATGACAGTTTATATAGACAAAGATATATTAAAGTTCTGAAAAACAAAACAAATTGTGAAAATATCGTAGAGCTACTTTTATTAGAAACATGAAACCTATTTGATGGATACATGAAAATATAGCTAAGTTTGCTTTGAGCATTATAGGATGGGTTGAAAAACTCCAAATGCATGTCTTTGAATTAAAATGATATATACATATACATATTACTTACCCACCTAATGTATTTCTTTAACATAATAGCCTTCCCACTATGACATTGTTTACTACACCAAATAAACATTTGTAGAATGATTTATTTATTTTATACTTTTTTAAATTTAAAATATGTTTCAAACACTAAAACAAGAGAATATGCAGATTTTTTATGATTAATTTTATTGACTTAAATTGTGATGTAATGATATTTGAGTTTTTTTAAATCTAAAATTCTAAAATATAATATATTGATGTCATAATATGTTGTTTTAAAAAAATGACCATGAAAAAAAGAAATAAAGAAAATGACAGTTTATATAGACAAAGATATGTTAAAGTTATGAAAAACAAAACAAATTGTGAAATTAACGTAGAGCTACTTTTATTAGAAACATGACACCTATTTGATGGATACATGAAAAAATAGTTAAATTTGCTTTGAACATTATAGGATGGGTTGAAACACTCCAAATGCATGTCTTTGAATTAAAATGATATATACATATACATGTTACTTGGTTTCTTAATGTATAAGTTTAACATATTAGCCTTCTTAATGTGACAATGTTTACTACATCAAATCATAATTGTTAGATTGATTTACTTATTTTATTTTTTATTTTTAAAATTTAAAATATGTTTTCTACACTAAAACAAGAGAATATGCAGTTTTTTTATCATCAATTTTATTGAATTAAATTGTAATGTATTGATATTTGAGATTTTTTAAAATCTAAATATAAAAAATATAATGTATTGATATCATAATATGTTATTTTCGAAAACTGACCATGAAAACAATAATGAAACAAAATGACTATATATATAGACAAAGATGTGTTAAAGTTATGAAGAAAAAAAACAAATTGTAAAAAATAACGTAGAGCTACTTTTATTAGAAACATGAAACCTATTTGATGGATACATGAAAATTTTGCTAAGTTTGCTTTGAACATTATAGGATGGGTTGAAAAACTCCAAATGCATGTCTTTCAATTAAAATGATATATACATATACATATTACTTAGCTACCTAATGTATTTCTTTAACATAATAGCCTTCTCACTATGACATTGTTTACTACACCAAATAAACATTTGTAGAATGATTTACTTATTTTATACTTTTTTTAATTTAAAATATGTTTTAAACACTAAAACCAGAGAATATGCAGATTTTTTATGATTAATTGTATTGACTTAAATTGTGATGTAATGATATTTGGGTTTTTTTAAATCTAAAATTTAAAATATAATATATTGATATCATAATATGTTGTTTTAAAAAAATGACAATGAAAAAAAGAAATAAAGAAAATGACAGTTTATATAGACAAAGATATATTAAAGTTCTGAAAAACAAAACAAATTGTGAAAATATCGTAGAGCTACTTTTATTAGAAACATGAAACCTATTTGATGGATACATGAAAATATAGCTAAGTTTGCTTTGAGCATTATAGGATGGGTTGAAAAACTCCAAATGCATGTCTTTGAATTAAAATGATATATACATATACATATTACTTACCCACCTAATGTATTTCTTTAACATAATAGCCTTCCCACTATGACATTGTTTACTACACCAAATAAACATTTGTAGAATGATTTATTTATTTTATACTTTTTTAAATTTAAAATATGTTTCAAACACTAAAACAAGAGAATATGCAGATTTTTTATGATTAATTTTATTGACTTAAATTGTGATGTAATGATATTTGATTTTTTTTAAATCTAAAATTCTAAAATATAATATATTGATGTCATAATATGTTGTTTTAAAAAAATGACCATGAAAAAAAGAAATAAAGAAAATGACAGTTTATATAGACAAAGATATGTTAAAGTTATGAAAAACAAAACAAATTGTGAAATTAACGTAGAGCTACTTTTATTAGAAACATGACACCTATTTGATGGATACATGAAAAAATAGTTAAATTTGCTTTGAACATTATAGGATGGGTTGAAACACTCCAAATGCATGTCTTTGAATTAAAATGATATATACATATACATGTTACTTGGTTTCTTAATGTATAAGTTTAACATATTAGCCTTCTTAATGTGACAATGTTTACTACATCAAATCATAATTGTTAGATTGATTTACTTATTTTATTTTTTATTTTTAAAATTTAAAATATGTTTTCTACACTAAAACAAGAGAATATGCAGTTTTTTTATCATCAATTTTATTGAATTAAATTGTAATGTATTGATATTTGAGATTTTTTTAAATCTAAATATAAAAAATATAATGTATTGATATCATAATATGTTATTTTCGAAAACTGACCATGAAAACAATAATGAAACAAAATGACTATATATATAGACAAAGATGTGTTAAAGTTATGAAGAAAAAAAACAAATTGTAAAAAATAACGTAGAGCTACTTTTATTAGAAACATGAAACCTATTTGATGGATACATGAAAATATTGCTAAGTTTGCTTTGAACATTATAGGATGGGTTGAAAAACTCCAAATGCATGTCTTTCAATTAAAATGATATATACATATACATATTACTTAGCTACCTAATGTATTTCTTTAACATAATAGCCTTCTCACTATGACATTGTTTACTACACCAAATAAACATTTGTAGAATGATTTACTTATTTTATACTTTTTTTAATTTAAAATATGTTTCAAACACTAAAACAAGAGAATATGCAGATTTTTTATGATTAATTGTATTGACTTAAATTGTGATGTAATGATATTTGGGTTTTTTTAAATCTAAAATTTAAAATATAATATATTGATATCATAATATGTTGTTTTAAAAAAATGACAATGAAAAAAAGAAATAAAGAAAATGACAGTTTATATAGACAAAGATATATTAAAGTTCTGAAAAACAAAACAAATTGTGAAAATATCGTAGTGCTACTTTTATTAGAAACATGAAACCTATTTGATGGATACATGAAAATATAGCTAAGTTTGCTTTGAGCATTATAGGATGGGTTGAAAAACTCCAAATGCATGTCTTTGAATTAAAATGATATATACATATACATATTACTTACCCACCTAATGTATTTCTTTAACATAATAGCCTTCCCACTATGACATTGTTTACTACACCAAATAAACATTTGTAGAATGATTTATTTATTTTATACTTTTTTAAATTTAAAATATGTTTCAAACACTAAAACAAGAGAATATGCAGATTTTTTATGATTAATTTTATTGACTTAAATTGTGATGTAATGATATTTGAGTTTTTTTAAATCTAAAATTCTAAAATATAATATATTGATGTCATAATATGTTGTTTTAAAAAAATGACCATGAAAAAAAGAAATAAAGAAAATGACAGTTTATATAGACAAAGATATGTTAAAGTTATGAAAAACAAAACAAATTGTGAAATTAACGTAGAGCTACTTTTATTAGAAACATGACACCTATTTGATGGATACATGAAAAAATAGTTAAATTTGCTTTGAACATTATAGGATGGGTTGAAACACTCCAAATGCATGTCTTTGAATTAAAATGATATATACATATACATGTTACTTGGTTTCTTAATGTATAAGTTTAACATATTAGCCTTCTTAATGTGACAATGTTTACTACATCAAATCATAATTGTTAGATTGATTTACTTATTTTATTTTTTATTTTTAAAATTTAAAATATGTTTTCTACACTAAAACAAGAGAATATGCAGTTTTTTTATCATCAATTTTATTGAATTAAATTGTAATGTATTGATATTTGAGATTTTTTTAAATCTAAATATAAAAAATATAATGTATTGATATCATAATATGTTATTTTCGAAAACTGACCATGAAAACAATAATGAAACAAAATGACTATATATATACACAAAGATGTGTTAAAGTTATGAAGAAAAAAAACAAATTGTAAAAAATAACGTAGAGCTACTTTTATTAGAAACATGAAACCTATTTGATGGATACATGAAAATATTGCTAAGTTTGCTTTGAACATTATAGGATGGGTTGAAAAACTCCAAATGCATGTCTTTCAATTAAAATGATATATACATATACATATTACTTAGCTACCTAATGTATTTCTTTAACATAATAGCCTTCTCACTATGACATTGTTTACTACACCAAATAAACATTTGTAGAATGATTTACTTATTTTATACTTTTTTTAATTTAAAATATGTTTCAAACACTAAAACAAGAGAATATGCAGATTTTTTATGATTAATTGTATTGACTTAAATTGTGATGTAATGATATTTGGGTTTTTTTAAATCTAAAATTTAAAATATAATATATTGATATCATAATATGTTGTTTTAAAAAAATGACAATGAAAAAAAGAAATAAAGAAAATGACAGTTTATATAGACAAAGATATATTAAAGTTCTGAAAAACAAAACAAATTGTGAAAATATCGTAGAGCTACTTTTATTAGAAACATGAAACCTATTTGATGGATACATGAAAATATAGCTAAGTTTGCTTTGAGCATTATAGGATGGGTTGAAAAACTCCAAATGCATGTCTTTGAATTAAAATGATATATACATATACATATTACTTACCCACCTAATGTATTTCTTTAACATAATAGCCTTCCCACTATGACATTGTTTACTACACCAAATAAACATTTGTAGAATGATTTATTTATTTTATACTTTTTTAAATTTAAAATATGTTTCAAACACTAAAACAAGAGAATATGCAGATTTTTTATGATTAATTTTATTGACTTAAATTGTGATGTAATGATATTTGAGTTTTTTTAAATCTAAAATTCTAAAATATAATATATTGATGTCATAATATGTTGTTTTAAAAAAATGACCATGAAAAAAAGAAATAAAGAAAATGACAGTTTATATAGACAAAGATATGTTAAAGTTATGAAAAACAAAACAAATTGTGAAATTAACGTAGAGCTACTTTTATTAGAAACATGACACCTATTTGATGGATACATGAAAAAATAGTTAAATTTGCTTTGAACATTATAGGATGGGTTGAAACACTCCAAATGCATGTCTTTGAATTAAAATGATATATACATATACATGTTACTTGGTTTCTTAATGTATAAGTTTAACATATTAGCCTTCTTAATGTGACAATGTTTACTACATCAAATCATAATTGTTAGATTGATTTACTTATTTTATTTTTTATTTTTAAAATTTAAAATATGTTTTCTACACTAAAACAAGAGAATATGCAGTTTTTTTATCATCAATTTTATTGAATTAAATTGTAATGTATTGATATTTGAGATTTTTTTAAATCTAAATATAAAAAATATAATGTATTGATATCATAATATGTTATTTTCGAAAACTGACCATGAAAACAATAATGAAACAAAATGACTATATATATACACAAAGATGTGTTAAAGTTATGAAGAAAAAAAACAAATTGTAAAAAATAACGTAGAGCTACTTTTATTAGAAACATGAAACCTATTTGATGGATACATGAAAATATTGCTAAGTTTGCTTTGAACATTATAGGATGGGTTGAAAAACTCCAAATGCATGTCTTTGAATTAAAATGATATATACATATACATGTTACTTAGCTACCTAATGTATTTCTTTAACATAATAGCCTTCTCACTATGACATTGTTTACTACACCAAATAAACATTTGTAGAATGATTTACTTATTTTATACTTTTTTTAATTTAAAATATGTTTCAAACACTAAAACAAGAGAATATGCAGATTTTTTATGATTAATTGTATTGACTTAAATTGTGATGTAATGATATTTGGGTTTTTTTAAATCTAAAATTTAAAATATAATATATTGATATCATAATATGTTGTTTTAAAAAAATGACAATGAAAAAAAGAAATAAAGAAAATGACAGTTTATATAGACAAAGATATATTAAAGTTCTGAAAAACAAAACAAATTGTGAAAATATCGTAGAGCTACTTTTATTAGAAACATGAAACCTATTTGATGGATACATGAAAATATAGCTAAGTTTGCTTTGAGCATTATAGGATGGGTTGAAAAACTCCAAATGCATGTCTTTGAATTAAAATGATATATACATATACATATTACTTACCCACCTAATGTATTTCTTTAACATAATAGCCTTCCCACTATGACATTGTTTACTACACCAAATAAACATTTGTAGAATGATTTATTTATTTTATACTTTTTTAAATTTAAAATATGTTTCAAACACTAAAACAAGAGAATATGCAGATTTTTTATGATTAATTTTATTGACTTAAATTGTGATGTAATGATATTTGAGTTTTTTTAAATCTAAAATTCTAAAATATAATATATTGATATCATAATATGTTGTTTTAAAAAAATGACCATGAAAAAAAGAAATAAAGAAAATGACAGTTTATATAGACAAAGATATGTTAAAGTTATGAAAAACAAAACAAATTGTGAAATTAACGTAGAGCTACTTTTATTAGAAACATGACACCTATTTGATGGATACATGAAAAAATAGTTAAATTTGCTTTGAACATTATAGGATGGGTTGAAACACTCCAAATGCATGTCTTTGAATTAAAATGATATATACATATACATGTTACTTGGTTTCTTAATGTATAAGTTTAACATATTAGCCTTCTTAATGTGACAATGTTTACTACATCAAATCATAATTGTTAGATTGATTTACTTATTTTATTTTTTATTTTTAAAATTTAAAATATGTTTTCTACACTAAAACAAGAGAATATGCAGTTTTTTTATCATCAATTTTATTGAATTAAATTGTAATGTATTGATATTTGAGATTTTTTTAAATCTAAATATAAAAAATATAATGTATTGATATCATAATATGTTATTTTCGAAAACTGACCATGAAAACAATAATGAAACAAAATGACTATATATATAGACAAAGATGTGTTAAAGTTATGAAGAAAAAAAACAAATTGTAAAAAATAACGTAGAGCTACTTTTATTAGAAACATGAAACCTATTTGATGGATACATGAAAATATTGCTAAGTTTGCTTTGAACATTATAGGATGGGTTGAAAAACTCCAAATGCATGTCTTTGAATTAAAATGATATATACATATACATGTTACTTAGCTACCTAATGTATTTCTTTAACATAATAGCCTTCTCACTATGACATTGTTTACTACACCAAATAAACATTTGTAGAATGATTTACTTATTTTATACTTTTTTTAATTTAAAATATGTTTCAAACACTAAAACAAGAGAATATGCAGATTTTTTATGATTAATTGTATTGACTTAAATTGTGATGTAATGATATTTGGGTTTTTTTAAATCTAAAATTTAAAATATAATATATTGATATCATAATATGTTGTTTTAAAAAAATGACAATGAAAAAAAGAAATAAAGAAAATGACAGTTTATATAGACAAAGATATATTAAAGTTCTGAAAAACAAAACAAATTGTGAAAATATCGTAGAGCTACTTTTATTAGAAACATGAAACCTATTTGATGGATACATGAAAATATAGCTAAGTTTGCTTTGAGCATTATAGGATGGGTTGAAAAACTCCAAATGCATGTCTTTGAATTAAAATGATATATACATATACATATTACTTACCCACCTAATGTATTTCTTTAACATAATAGCCTTCCCACTATGACATTGTTTACTACACCAAATAAACATTTGTAGAATGATTTATTTATTTTATACTTTTTTAAATTTAAAATATGTTTCAAACACTAAAACAAGAGAATATGCAGATTTTTTATGATTAATTTTATTGACTTAAATTGTGATGTAATGATATTTGAGTTTTTTTAAATCTAAAATTCTAAAATATAATATATTGATGTCATAATATGTTGTTTTAAAAATGACCATGAAAAAAAGAAATAAAGAAAATGACAGTTTATATAGACAAAGATATGTTAAAGTTATGAAAAACAAAACAAATTGTGAAATTAACGTAGAGCTACTTTTATTAGAAACATGACACCTATTTGATGGATACATGAAAAAATAGTAAATTTGCTTTGAACATTATAGGATGGGTTGAAACACTCCAAATGCATGTCTTTGAATTAAAATGATATATACATATACATGTTACTTGGTTTCTTAATGTATAAGTTTAACATATTAGCCTTCTTAATGTGACAATGTTTACTACATCAAATCATAATTGTTAGATTGATTTACTTATTTTATTTTTATTTTTAAAATTTAAAATATGTTTTCTACACTAAAACAAGAGAATATGCAGTTTTTTTATCATCAATTTTATTGAATTAAATTGTAATGTATTGATATTTGAGATTTTTTAAATCTAAATATAAAAAATATAATGTATTGATATCATAATATGTTATTTTCGAAAACTGACCATGAAAACAATAATGAAACAAAATGACTATATATATAGACAAAGATGTGTTAAAGTTATGAAGAAAAAAAACAAATTGTAAAAAATAACGTAGAGCTACTTTTATTAGAAACATGAAACCTATTTGATGGATACATGAAAATATTGCTAAGTTTGCTTTGAACATTATAGGATGGGTTGAAAAACTCCAAATGCATGTCTTTGAATTAAAATGATATATACATATACATGTTACTTAGCTACTTAATGTATACTTAACATATTAGCCTTCTTAATGTGACATGTTTACTACACCAAATAAACATTGGTAGATGATTTACTTATTTATTTTTAATTTTAAAATTTAAAATATGTTTTAAAGACTAAAACAAGAGAATATGCAATTTTTTATGATTAATTTTATTGACTTAAATTGTAATGTATTGATATTTGAGATTTTTTAAATCTAAATATCTAAAATATAATGTATTGATATCATAATTTGTTATTTTTTAAAAATGACAATGAAAAAAGAATTAAAAAAATGACAATTTATATAGACAAAGATGTGTTAACTTATGAAAAACAAAACAAATTGTGAAAATAACGTAGAGCTACTTTTATTAGAAACGTGAAAGCTATTTGATGGATAAATGAAAAAATAGCTAAATTTGCTTTGAACATTATAGGATGGTTTGAAACACTCCAAATGCATGTCTTTGAATTAGAATGACATATACATATACATATTACTTAGATACTTAATGTATTTGTTTAACATATTAGCCTTCTTAATGTGACAATGTTTACTACACCAAATCAACATTGTTAGATTGTTTTATTTATTTTATACTTTTTTTCTAAATTTTAAAATATGTTTTAAACACTAAAACAAGAGAATATGCAATTTTTTATGATTAATTTTATTGACTTAAATTGTAATGTATTGATATTTGAGATTTTTTTAAATCTAAATATCTAAAATATAATGTATTGAAATCATAATATTTTATTTTTAAAAACTGACCTAGAAAAAAAAGAATTAAAGAAAATGACAGTTTATATAGACAAAGATGTGTTAAAGTTATGAAAAACAAAACAAATTGTGAAAATAATGTAGAGTTACTTTTATAAGAAACATGAAACCTATTTGATGGATACATGAAAAAATAGCTAAATTTGTTTTGAACATTATAGGGTGGGTTGAAACACTCCAAATGCATGTCTTTGAATTAGAATGATATATACATATACATGTTACTTAGCTACTTAATGCATATGTTTAACATATTAGCCTTCTTAATGTGACAATGTTTACTACACCAAATCAACATTGGTAGATTGATTTACTTATTTTATTTTTTATTTTTAAAATATAAAATATTTTTTAAACACTAAAACAAGAGAATTTGCAATTTTTTATGATTAATTTTATTGACTTAAATTGTAATTTATTGATATTTGAGATTTTTTTAAATCTAAATATCTAAAATATAATGTATTGAAATCATAATATGTTATTTTTGAAAACTGACCTAGAAAAAAAAGAATTAAAAAAATGATAGTTTATATAGACAAAGATGTGTTAAAGTTATGAAAAACAAAACAATTTGTGAAAATATAATAGAGTTACTTTTATTAGAAACACGAAGCCTATTTGATGGATACATGAAAAAATAGCTAAATTTGCTTTGAACATTATAGGATGGGTTGAAACACTCCAAATGCATGTCTTTGAATTAAAATGATATATACATATACATGTTACTTAGCTACTTAATGTATATACTTGACATATTAGCCTTCTTAATGTGACAGTGTTTACTACACCAAATAGACATTGGTAGATAAAGTTACTTATTTTATTTTTTATTTTTAAAATTTAAAATATGTTTTAAAGACTTAAACAAGAGAATGTGCAATTTCTTTATGATTAATTTTATAGACTTAAATTCTAATGTATTGATATTTGAGATTTTTTAAAATCTAAATATCTAAAATATAATGTATTGATTTCATAATTTGTTATTTTTAAAAATGACAATGAAAAAAGAATTAAAAAAAATGATAATTTATATAGACAAAGATGTGTTAACTTATGAAAAACAAAACAAATTGTGAAAATAACGTAGAGCTACTTTTATTACAAACGTGAAAGTTATTTGATGGAAAATGAAAAAATAGCTAAATTTGCTTTGAACATTATAGGATGCGTTGAAACACTCCAAATGCATGTATTTGAATTAAAATGATATATACATATACATATTACTTAGATACTTAATGTATTTGTTTAACATATTAGCTTTCTTAATGTGACAATGTTTACTACACCAAATCAACATTGTTAGATTGATTTTTTTATTTTATACTTTTTTTTAAAAATTTAAAATATTTTTTAAACACTAAAACAAGAGAATATGCAATTTTTTTATGATTAATTTTATTGACTTAAATTGTAATGTATTGATATTTGAGATTTTTTAAAATCTAAATATCTAAAATATAATGTATTGAAATCATAATATGTTATTTTTAAAAACTGACCTATAAAAAAAGAATTAAAGAAAATGACAGTTTATATAGACAAAGATGTGTTAAAGTTATGAAAAACAAAACAAATTGTGAAAATAACGTAGACTTACTTTTATAAGAAACATGAAACCTATTTGATGGATACATGAAAAAATAGCTAAATTTGCTTTGAACATTTAAAGATGGGTTGAGACACTCCAAATGCATGTCTTTGAATTAAAATGATATATACATATACATGTTACTTAGCTACTTAATGTATAAGCTTAACATATTAGCCTTCTTAATGTGACAATGTTTACTACACCAAATCAACATTGATAGATTGATTTACTTATCTTATTTTTTATTTTAAAATTTAAAATATGTTTAAAGTCTAAAACAAGAGAATATGCAATTTTTGTGTGATTTATTTTATTGACTTAAATTTTAATGTATTGATATTTAAGATTTTTCTAAATCTAAATATATAAAATATAATGTATTGATATCATAATTTGTTATTTTTTAAAAATGACAATGAAAAAAGAATTAAAGAAAATGACAATTTATATAGGCAGAGATGTGTTATCTTATGAAAAATAAAACAATTTGTCAAAATAACGTAGAGCTACTTTTATTAGAAACGTGAAAGCGATTTGATGGATAAATGAAAAAATAGCTAAATTTGCTTTGAACATTATAGGATGGTTTGAAACACTACAAATGCATGTCTTTGAATTAGAATGACATATACATATACATATTACTTAGATACTTAATGTATTTGTTTAACATATTAGCCTTCTTAATGTGACAATGTTTACTACGCCAAATCAACAATGTTAGATTGTTTTATTTATTTTATACTTTTTTTCTAAATTTTAAAATATGTTTTAAACAATAAAACAAGAGAATATGCAGTTTTTTATGATTAATTTTATTGACTTAAATTGTAATGTATTGATATTTGATATTTTTTTCAATCTAAATATCTAAAATATAATGTATTGAAATCATAATATTTTATTTTTAAAAACTGACCTAGAAAAAAAGAATTAAAGAAAATGACAGTTTATATAGACAAAGATGTGTTAAAGTTATGAAAAACAAAACAAATTCTGAAAATAACGTAGGGTTACTTTTATAAGAAACATGAAACCTATTTGATGGATACACGAAAAAATAGCTAAATTTGTATTGAACATTATAGGATGGGTTGAAACACTCCAAATGCATGTCTTTGAATTAAAATGATATATACATATACATGTTACTTAGCTACTTAATGTATATGTTTAACATATTTGCCTTCTTAATGTGACAATATTTACTACACCAAATCAACATTGGTAGATTGATTTACTTATTTTATTTTTTATTTTTAAAGTTTAAAATATGTTTTAAACACTAAAACAAGAGAATTCGCAATTTTTTTATGATTAATTTTATTGACTTAAATTGTAATTTAATGATATTTGAGATTTTTTTAAATCTAAATATCTAAAATATAATGTATTGAAATCATAATATGTTATTTTTGAAAACTAACCTAGAAAAAAAAGAATTAAAGAAAATGATAGTTTATATAGACAAAGATGTGTTAAAGTTATGAAAAACAAAACAATTTGTGAAAATATAATAGAGTTACTTTTATAAGAAACACGAAGCCTATTTGATGGATACATGAAAAAATAGCTAAATTTTCTTTGAACATTCTAGGATGGGTTGAAACACTCCAAATGCATGTCTTTGAATTAAAATGATATATACATATACATGTTACATAGCTACTTAATGTATATACTTGACATATTAGCCTTCTTAATGTGACAGTGTTTACTACACCAAATAGTCATTGGTAGATAAAGTTACTTATTTTATTTTTTATTTTTAAAATTTAAAATATGTTTTAAAGACTTAAACAAGAGAATGTGCAATTTCTTTATGATTAATTTTATAGACTTAAATTCTAATGTATTGATATTTGAGATTTTTTAAAATCTAAATATCTAAAATATAATGTATTGATTTCATAATTTATTATTTTTTAAAAATGACAATGAAAAAAGAATTAAAAAAATGATAATTTATATAGACAAAGATGTGTTAACTTATGAAAAACAAAACAAATTGTGAAAATAACGTAGAGCTACTTTTATTACAAACGTGAAAGTTATTTGATGGGAAAATGAAAAAATAGCTAAATTTGCTTTGAACATTATAGGATGCGTTGAAACACTCCAAATGCATGTATTTTAATTAAAATGACATATACATATACATATTACTTAGATACTTAATGTATTTGTTTAACATATTAGCTTTCTTAATGTGACAATGTTTACTACACCAAATCAACATTGTTAGATTGTTTTTTTTATTTTATACTTTTTTTCAAAAATTTAAAATATTTTTTAAACACTAAAACAAGAGAATATGCAATTTCTTTATGATTAATTTTATTGACTTAAATTGTAATGTATTGATATTTGAGATTTTTTAAAATCTAAATATCTAAAATATAATGTATTGAAATCATAATATGTTATTTTTAAAAACTGACCTATAAAAAAAGAATTAAAGAAAATGACAGTTTATATAGACAAAGATGTGTTAAAGTTATGAGAAACAAAACAAATTGTGAAAATAACGTAGACTTACTTTTATAAGAAACATGAAACCTATTTGATGGATACATGAAAAAATAGCTAAATTTGCTTTGAACATTTAAAGATGGGTTGAGACACTCCAAATGCATGTCTTTGAATTAAAATGATATATACATATACATGTTACTTAGCTACTTAATGTATAAGCTTAACATATTAGCCTTCTTAATGTGACAATGTTTACTACACCAAATCAACATTGATAGATTGATTTACTTATCTTATTTTTTAATTTTAAAATTTAAAATATGTTTAAAGTCTAAAACAAGAGAATATGCAATTTTTGTGTGATTAATTTTATTGACTTAAATTTTAATGTATTGATATTTAAGATTTTTCTAAATCTAAATATATAAAATATAATGTATTGATATCATAATTTGTTATTTTTTAAAAATGACAATGAAAAAAGAATTAAAGAAAATGACAATTTATATAGGCAGAGATGTGTTATCTTATGAAAAATAAAACAATTTGTCAAAATAACGTAGAGCTACTTTTATTAGAAACGTGAAAGCGATTTGACGGATAAATGAAAAAATAGCTAAATTTGCTTTGAACATTATAGGATGGTTTGAAACACTACAAATGCATGTCTTTGAATTAGAATGACATATACATATACATATTACTTAGATACTTAATGTATTTGTTTAACATATTAGCCTTCTTAATGTGACAATGTTTACTACGCCAAATCAACAATGTTAGATTGTTTTATTTATTTTATACTTTTTTTCTAAATTTTAAAATATGTTTTAAACAATAAAACAAGAGTATATGCAGTTTTTTATGATTAATTTTATTGACTTAAATTGTAATGTATTGATATTTGATATTTTTTTCAATCTAAATATCTAAAATATAATGTATTGAAATCATAATATTTTATTTTAAAAACTGACCTAGAAAAAAAGAATTAAAGAAAATGACAGTTTATATAGACAAAGATGTGTTAAAGTTATGAAAAACAAAACAAATTCTGAAAATAACGTAGGGTTACTTTTATAAGAAACATGAAACCTATTTGATGGATACACGAAAAAATAGCTAAATTTGTATTGAACATTATAGGATGGGTTGAAACACTCCAAATGCATGTCTTTGAATTAAAATGATATATACATATACATGTTACTTAGCTACTTAATGTATATGTTTAACATATTTGCCTTCTTAATGTGACAATATTTACTACACCAAATCAACATTGGTAGATTGATTTACTTATTTTATTTTTTATTTTTAAAGTTTAAAATATGTTTTAAACACTAAAACAAGAGAATTCGCAATTTTTTTATGATTAATTTTATTGACTTAAATTGTAATTTAATGATATTTGAGATTTTTTTAAATCTAAATATCTAAAATATAATGTATTGAAATCATAATATGTTATTTTTGAAAACTAACCTAGAAAAAAAAGAATTAAAGAAAATGATAGTTTATATAGACAAAGATGTGTTAAAGTTATGAAAAACAAAACAATTTGTGAAAATATAATAGAGTTACTTTTATAAGAAACACGAAGCCTATTTGATGGATACATGAAAAAATAGCTAAATTTTCTTTGAACATTCTAGGATGGGTTGAAACACTCCAAATGCATGTCTTTGAATTAAAATGATATATACATATACATGTTACATAGCTACTTAATGTATATACTTGACATATTAGCCTTCTTAATGTGACAGTGTTTACTACACCAAATAGTCATTGGTAGATAAAGTTACTTATTTTATTTTTTATTTTTAAAATTTAAAATATGTTTTAAAGACTTAAACAAGAGAATGTGCAATTTCTTTATGATTAATTTTATAGACTTAAATTCTAATGTATTGATATTTGAGATTTTTTAAAATCTAAATATCTAAAATATAATGTATTGATTTCATAATTTATTATTTTTTAAAAATGACAATGAAAAAAGAATTAAAAAAATGATAATTTATATAGACAAAGATGTGTTAACTTATGAAAAACAAAACAAATTGTGAAAATAACGTAGAGCTACTTTTATTACAAACGTGAAAGTTATTTGATGGGAAAATGAAAAAATAGCTAAATTTGCTTTGAACATTATAGGATGCGTTGAAACACTCCAAATGCATGTATTTTAATTAAAATGACATATACATATACATATTACTTAGATACTTAATGTATTTGTTTAACATATTAGCTTTCTTAATGTGACAATGTTTACTACACCAAATCAACATTGTTAGATTGTTTTTTTTATTTTATACTTTTTTTCAAAAATTTAAAATATTTTTTAAACACTAAAACAAGAGAATATGCAATTTCTTTATGATTAATTTTATTGACTTAAATTGTAATGTATTGATATTTGAGATTTTTTAAAATCTAAATATCTAAAATATAATGTATTGAAATCATAATATGTTATTTTTAAAAACTGACCTATAAAAAAAGAATTAAAGAAAATGACAGTTTATATAGACAAAGATGTGTTAAAGTTATGAGAAACAAAACAAATTGTGAAAATAACGTAGACTTACTTTTATAAGAAACATGAAACCTATTTGATGGATACATGAAAAAATAGCTAAATTTGCTTTGAACATTTAAAGATGGGTTGAGACACTCCAAATGCATGTCTTTGAATTAAAATGATATATACATATACATGTTACTTAGCTACTTAATGTATAAGCTTAACATATTAGCCTTCTTAATGTGACAATGTTTACTACACCAAATCAACATTGATAGATTGATTTACTTATCTTATTTTTTAATTTTAAAATTTAAAATATGTTTAAAGTCTAAAACAAGAGAATATGCAATTTTTGTGTGATTAATTTTATTGACTTAAATTTTAATGTATTGATATTTAAGATTTTTCTAAATCTAAATATATAAAATATAATGTATTGATATCATAATTTGTTATTTTTTAAAAATGACAATGAAAAAAGAATTAAAGAAAATGACAATTTATATAGGCAGAGATGTGTTATCTTATGAAAAATAAAACAATTTGTCAAAATAACGTAGAGCTACTTTTATTAGAAACGTGAAAGCGATTTGACGGATAAATGAAAAAATAGCTAAATTTGCTTTGAACATTATAGGATGGTTTGAAACACTACAAATGCATGTCTTTGAATTAGAATGACATATACATATACATATTACTTAGATACTTAATGTATTTGTTTAACATATTAGCCTTCTTAATGTGACAATGTTTACTACGCCAAATCAACAATGTTAGATTGTTTTATTTATTTTATACTTTTTTTCTAAATTTTAAAATATGTTTTACACAATAAAACAAGAGAATATGCAGTTTTTTATGATTAATTTTATTGACTTAAATTGTAATGTATTGATATTTGATATTTTTTTCAATCTAAATATCTAAAATATAATGTATTGAAATCATAATATTTTATTTTTAAAAACTGACCTAGAAAAAAAGAATTAAAGAAAATGACAGTTTATATAGACAAAGATGTGTTAAAGTTATGAAAAACAAAACAAATTCTGAAAATAACGTAGGGTTACTTTTATAAGAAACATGAAACCTATTTGATGGATACACGAAAAAATAGCTAAATTTGTATTGAACATTATAGGATGGGTTGAAACACTCCAAATGCATGTCTTTGAATTAAAATGATATATACATATACATGTTACTTAGCTACTTAATGTATATGTTTAACATATTTGCCTTCTTAATGTGACAATATTTACTACACCAAATCAACATTGGTAGATTGATTTACTTATTTTATTTTTTATTTTTAAAGTTTAAAATATGTTTTAAACACTAAAACAAGAGAATTCGCAATTTTTTTATGATTAATTTTATTGACTTAAATTGTAATTTAATGATATTTGAGATTTTTTTAAATCTAAATATCTAAAATATAATGTATTGAAATCATAATATGTTATTTTTGAAAACTAACCTAGAAAAAAAAGAATTAAAGAAAATGATAGTTTATATAGACAAAGATGTGTTAAAGTTATGAAAAACAAAACAATTTGTGAAAATATAATAGAGTTACTTTTATAAGAAACACGAAGCCTATTTGATGGATACATGAAAAAATAGCTAAATTTTCTTTGAACATTCTAGGATGGGTTGAAACACTCCAAATGCATGTCTTTGAATTAAAATGATATATACATATACATGTTACATAGCTACTTAATGTATATACTTGACATATTAGCCTTCTTAATGTGACAGTGTTTACTACACCAAATAGTCATTGGTAGATAAAGTTACTTATTTTATTTTTTATTTTTAAAATTTAAAATATGTTTTAAAGACTTAAACAAGAGAATGTGCAATTTCTTTATGATTAATTTTATAGACTTAAATTCTAATGTATTGATATTTGAGATTTTTTAAAATCTAAATATCTAAAATATAATGTATCGATTTCATAATTTATTATTTTTTAAAAATGACAATGAAAAAAGAATTAAAAAAAATGATAATTTATATAGACAAAGATGTGTTAACTTATGAAAAACAAAACAAATTGTGAAAATAACGTAGAGCTACTTTTATTACAAACGTGAAAGTTATTTGATGGGAAAATGAAAAAATAGCTAAATTTGCTTTGAACATTATAGGATGCGTTGAAACACTCCAAATGCATGTATTTTAATTAAAATGACATATACATATACATATTACTTAGATACTTAATGTATTTGTTTAACATATTAGCTTTCTTAATGTGACAATGTTTACTACACCAAATCAACATTGTTAGATTGTTTTTTTTATTTTATACTTTTTTTCAAAAATTTAAAATATTTTTTAAACACTAAAACAAGAGAATATGCAATTTCTTTATGATTAATTTTATTGACTTAAATTGTAATGTATTGATATTTGAGATTTTTTAAAATCTAAATATCTAAAATATAATGTATTGAAATCATAATATGTTATTTTTAAAAACTGACCTATAAAAAAAGAATTAAAGAAAATGACAGTTTATATAGACAAAGATGTGTTAAAGTTATGAGAAACAAAACAAATTGTGAAAATAACGTAGACTTACTTTTATAAGAAACATGAAACCTATTTGATGGATACATGAAAAAATAGCTAAATTTGCTTTGAACATTTAAAGATGGGTTGAGACACTCCAAATGCATGTCTTTGAATTAAAATGATATATACATATACATGTTACTTAGCTACTTAATGTATAAGCTTAACATATTAGCCTTCTTAATGTGACAATGTTTACTACACCAAATCAACATTGATAGATTGATTTACTTATCTTATTTTTTAATTTTAAAATTTAAAATATGTTTAAAGTCTAAAACAAGAGAATATGCAATTTTTGTGTGATTAATTTTATTGACTTAAATTTTAATGTATTGATATTTAAGATTTTTCTAAATCTAAATATATAAAATATAATGTATTGATATCATAATTTGTTATTTTTTAAAAATGACAATGAAAAAAGAATTAAAGAAAATGACAATTTATATAGGCAGAGATGTGTTATCTTATGAAAAATAAAACAATTTGTCAAAATAACGTAGAGCTACTTTTATTAGAAACGTGAAAGCGATTTGACGGATAAATGAAAAAATAGCTAAATTTGCTTTGAACATTATAGGATGGTTTGAAACACTACAAATGCATGTCTTTGAATTAGAATGACATATACATATACATATTACTTAGATACTTAATGTATTTGTTTAACATATTAGCCTTCTTAATGTGACAATGTTTACTACGCCAAATCAACAATGTTAGATTGTTTTATTTATTTTATACTTTTTTTCTAAATTTTAAAATATGTTTTAAACAATAAAACAAGAGTATATGCAGTTTTTTATGATTAATTTTATTGACTTAAATTGTAATGTATTGATATTTGATATTTTTTTCAATCTAAATATCTAAAATATAATGTATTGAAATCATAATATTTTATTTTTAAAAACTGACCTAGAAAAAAAGAATTAAAGAAAATGACAGTTTATATAGACAAAGATGTGTTAAAGTTATGAAAAACAAAACAAATTCTGAAAATAACGTAGGGTTACTTTTATAAGAAACATGAAACCTATTTGATGGATACACGAAAAAATAGCTAAATTTGTATTGAACATTATAGGATGGGTTGAAACACTCCAAATGCATGTCTTTGAATTAAAATGATATATACATATACATGTTACTTAGCTACTTAATGTATATGTTTAACATATTTGCCTTCTTAATGTGACAATATTTACTACACCAAATCAACATTGGTAGATTGATTTACTTATTTTATTTTTTATTTTTAAAGTTTAAAATATGTTTTAAACACTAAAACAAGAGAATTCGCAATTTTTTTATGATTAATTTTATTGACTTAAATTGTAATTTAATGATATTTGAGATTTTTTTAAATCTAAATATCTAAAATATAATGTATTGAAATCATAATATGTTATTTTTGAAAACTAACCTAGAAAAAAAAGAATTAAAGAAAATGATAGTTTATATAGACAAAGATGTGTTAAAGTTATGAAAAACAAAACAATTTGTGAAAATATAATAGAGTTACTTTTATAAGAAACACGAAGCCTATTTGATGGATACATGAAAAAATAGCTAAATTTTCTTTGAACATTCTAGGATGGGTTGAAACACTCCAAATGCATGTCTTTGAATTAAAATGATATATACATATACATGTTACATAGCTACTTAATGTATATACTTGACATATTAGCCTTCTTAATGTGACAGTGTTTACTACACCAAATAGTCATTGGTAGATAAAGTTACTTATTTTATTTTTTATTTTTAAAATTTAAAATATGTTTTAAAGACTTAAACAAGAGAATGTGCAATTTCTTTATGATTAATTTTATAGACTTAAATTCTAATGTATTGATATTTGAGATTTTTTAAAATCTAAATATCTAAAATATAATGTATCGATTTCATAATTTATTATTTTTTAAAAATGACAATGAAAAAAGAATTAAAAAAAATGATAATTTATATAGACAAAGATGTGTTAACTTATGAAAAACAAAACAAATTGTGAAAATAACGTAGAGCTACTTTTATTACAAACGTGAAAGTTATTTGATGGGAAAATGAAAAAATAGCTAAATTTGCTTTGAACATTATAGGATGCGTTGAAACACTCCAAATGCATGTATTTTAATTAAAATGACATATACATATACATATTACTTAGATACTTAATGTATTTGTTTAACATATTAGCTTTCTTAATGTGACAATGTTTACTACACCAAATCAACATTGTTAGATTGTTTTTTTTATTTTATACTTTTTTTCAAAAATTTAAAATATTTTTTAAACACTAAAACAAGAGAATATGCAATTTCTTTATGATTAATTTTATTGACTTAAATTGTAATGTATTGATATTTGAGATTTTTTAAAATCTAAATATCTAAAATATAATGTATTGAAATCATAATATGTTATTTTTAAAAACTGACCTATAAAAAAAGAATTAAAGAAAATGACAGTTTATATAGACAAAGATGTGTTAAAGTTATGAGAAACAAAACAAATTGTGAAAATAACGTAGACTTACTTTTATAAGAAACATGAAACCTATTTGATGGATACATGAAAAAATAGCTAAATTTGCTTTGAACATTTAAAGATGGGTTGAGACACTCCAAATGCATGTCTTTGAATTAAAATGATATATACATATACATGTTACTTAGCTACTTAATGTATAAGCTTAACATATTAGCCTTCTTAATGTGACAATGTTTACTACACCAAATCAACATTGATAGATTGATTTACTTATCTTATTTTTTAATTTTAAAATTTAAAATATGTTTAAAGTCTAAAACAAGAGAATATGCAATTTTTGTGTGATTAATTTTATTGACTTAAATTTTAATGTATTGATATTTAGGATTTTTCTAAATCTAAATATATAAAATATAATGTATTGATATCATAATTTGTTATTTTTTAAAAATGACAATGAAAAAAGAATTAAAGAAAATGACAATTTATATAGGCAGAGATGTGTTATCTTATGAAAAATAAAACAATTTGTCAAAATAACGTAGAGCTACTTTTATTAGAAACGTGAAAGCGATTTGACGGATAAATGAAAAAATAGCTAAATTTGCTTTGAACATTATAGGATGGTTTGAAACACTACAAATGCATGTCTTTGAATTAGAATGACATATACATATACATATTACTTAGATACTTAATGTATTTGTTTAACATATTAGCCTTCTTAATGTGACAATGTTTACTACGCCAAATCAACAATGTTAGATTGTTTTATTTATTTTATACTTTTTTTCTAAATTTTAAAATATGTTTTACACAATAAAACAAGAGTATATGCAGTTTTTTATGATTAATTTTATTGACTTAAATTGTAATGTATTGATATTTGATATTTTTTTCAATCTAAATATCTAAAATATAATGTATTGAAATCATAATATTTTATTTTTAAAAACTGACCTAGAAAAAAAGAATTAAAGAAAATGACAGTTTATATAGACAAAGATGTGTTAAAGTTATGAAAAACAAAACAAATTCTGAAAATAACGTAGGGTTACTTTTATAAGAAACATGAAACCTATTTGATGGATACACGAAAAAATAGCTAAATTTGTATTGAACATTATAGGATGGGTTGAAACACTCCAAATGCATGTCTTTGAATTAAAATGATATATACATATACATGTTACTTAGCTACTTAATGTATATGTTTAACATATTTGCCTTCTTAATGTGACAATATTTACTACACCAAATCAACATTGGTAGATTGATTTACTTATTTTATTTTTTATTTTTAAAGTTTAAAATATGTTTTAAACACTAAAACAAGAGAATTCGCAATTTTTTTATGATTAATTTTATTGACTTAAATTGTAATTTAATGATATTTGAGATTTTTTTAAATCTAAATATCTAAAATATAATGTATTGAAATCATAATATGTTATTTTTGAAAACTAACCTAGAAAAAAAAGAATTAAAGAAAATGATAGTTTATATAGACAAAGATGTGTTAAAGTTATGAAAAACAAAACAATTTGTGAAAATATAATAGAGTTACTTTTATAAGAAACACGAAGCCTATTTGATGGATACATGAAAAAATAGCTAAATTTTCTTTGAACATTCTAGGATGGGTTGAAACACTCCAAATGCATGTCTTTGAATTAAAATGATATATACATATACATGTTACATAGCTACTTAATGTATATACTTGACATATTAGCCTTCTTAATGTGACAGTGTTTACTACACCAAATAGTCATTGGTAGATAAAGTTACTTATTTTATTTTTTATTTTTAAAATTTAAAATATGTTTTAAAGACTTAAACAAGAGAATGTGCAATTTCTTTATGATTAATTTTATAGACTTAAATTCTAATGTATTGATATTTGAGATTTTTTAAAATCTAAATATCTAAAATATAATGTATCGATTTCATAATTTATTATTTTTTAAAAATGACAATGAAAAAAGAATTAAAAAAAATGATAATTTATATAGACAAAGATGTGTTAACTTATGAAAAACAAAACAAATTGTGAAAATAACGTAGAGCTACTTTTATTACAAACGTGAAAGTTATTTGATGGGAAAATGAAAAAATAGCTAAATTTGCTTTGAACATTATAGGATGCGTTGAAACACTCCAAATGCATGTATTTTAATTAAAATGACATATACATATACATATTACTTAGATACTTAATGTATTTGTTTAACATATTAGCTTTCTTAATGTGACAATGTTTACTACACCAAATCAACATTGTTAGATTGTTTTTTTTATTTTATACTTTTTTTCAAAAATTTAAAATATTTTTTAAACACTAAAACAAGAGAATATGCAATTTCTTTATGATTAATTTTATTGACTTAAATTGTAATGTATTGATATTTGAGATTTTTTAAAATCTAAATATCTAAAATATAATGTATTGAAATCATAATATGTTATTTTTAAAAACTGACCTATAAAAAAAGAATTAAAGAAAATGACAGTTTATATAGACAAAGATGTGTTAAAGTTATGAGAAACAAAACAAATTGTGAAAATAACGTAGACTTACTTTTATAAGAAACATGAAACCTATTTGATGGATACATGAAAAAATAGCTAAATTTGCTTTGAACATTTAAAGATGGGTTGAGACACTCCAAATGCATGTCTTTGAATTAAAATGATATATACATATACATGTTACTTAGCTACTTAATGTATAAGCTTAACATATTAGCCTTCTTAATGTGACAATGTTTACTACACCAAATCAACATTGATAGATTGATTTACTTATCTTATTTTTTAATTTTAAAATTTAAAATATGTTTAAAGTCTAAAACAAGAGAATATGCAATTTTTGTGTGATTAATTTTATTGACTTAAATTTTAATGTATTGATATTTAGGATTTTTCTAAATCTAAATATATAAAATATAATGTATTGATATCATAATTTGTTATTTTTTAAAAATGACAATGAAAAAAGAATTAAAGAAAATGACAATTTATATAGGCAGAGATGTGTTATCTTATGAAAAATAAAACAATTTGTCAAAATAACGTAGAGCTACTTTTATTAGAAACGTGAAAGCGATTTGACGGATAAATGAAAAAATAGCTAAATTTGCTTTGAACATT
Source organism: Lathyrus oleraceus (assembly GCF_024323335.1). Taxonomy (NCBI): domain Eukaryota; kingdom Viridiplantae; phylum Streptophyta; class Magnoliopsida; order Fabales; family Fabaceae; genus Lathyrus; species Lathyrus oleraceus. The sequence continues at coordinate 349,051,364 of NC_066585.1, read as the reverse complement.
ATAGGATGGTTTGAAACACTACAAATGCATGTCTTTGAATTAGAATGACATATACATATACATATTACTTAGATACTTAATGTATTTGTTTAACATATTAGCCTTCTTAATGTGACAATGTTTACTACGCCAAATCAACAATGTTAGATTGTTTTATTTATTTTATACTTTTTTTCTAAATTTTAAAATATGTTTTACACAATAAAACAAGAGTATATGCAGTTTTTTATGATTAATTTTATTGACTTAAATTGTAATGTATTGATATTTGATATTTTTTTCAATCTAAATATCTAAAATATAATGTATTGAAATCATAATATTTTATTTTTAAAAACTGACCTAGAAAAAAAGAATTAAAGAAAATGACAGTTTATATAGACAAAGATGTGTTAAAGTTATGAAAAACAAAACAAATTCTGAAAATAACGTAGGGTTACTTTTATAAGAAACATGAAACCTATTTGATGGATACACGAAAAAATAGCTAAATTTGTATTGAACATTATAGGATGGGTTGAAACACTCCAAATGCATGTCTTTGAATTAAAATGATATATACATATACATGTTACTTAGCTACTTAATGTATATGTTTAACATATTTGCCTTCTTAATGTGACAATATTTACTACACCAAATCAACATTGGTAGATTGATTTACTTATTTTATTTTTTATTTTTAAAGTTTAAAATATGTTTTAAACACTAAAACAAGAGAATTCGCAATTTTTTTATGATTAATTTTATTGACTTAAATTGTAATTTAATGATATTTGAGATTTTTTTAAATCTAAATATCTAAAATATAATGTATTGAAATCATAATATGTTATTTTTGAAAACTAACCTAGAAAAAAAAGAATTAAAGAAAATGATAGTTTATATAGACAAAGATGTGTTAAAGTTATGAAAAACAAAACAATTTGTGAAAATATAATAGAGTTACTTTTATAAGAAACACGAAGCCTATTTGATGGATACATGAAAAAATAGCTAAATTTTCTTTGAACATTCTAGGATGGGTTGAAACACTCCAAATGCATGTCTTTGAATTAAAATGATATATACATATACATGTTACATAGCTACTTAATGTATATACTTGACATATTAGCCTTCTTAATGTGACAGTGTTTACTACACCAAATAGTCATTGGTAGATAAAGTTACTTATTTTATTTTTTATTTTTAAAATTTAAAATATGTTTTAAAGACTTAAACAAGAGAATGTGCAATTTCTTTATGATTAATTTTATAGACTTAAATTCTAATGTATTGATATTTGAGATTTTTTAAAATCTAAATATCTAAAATATAATGTATCGATTTCATAATTTATTATTTTTTAAAAATGACAATGAAAAAAGAATTAAAAAAAATGATAATTTATATAGACAAAGATGTGTTAACTTATGAAAAACAAAACAAATTGTGAAAATAACGTAGAGCTACTTTTATTACAAACGTGAAAGTTATTTGATGGGAAAATGAAAAAATAGCTAAATTTGCTTTGAACATTATAGGATGCGTTGAAACACTCCAAATGCATGTATTTTAATTAAAATGACATATACATATACATATTACTTAGATACTTAATGTATTTGTTTAACATATTAGCTTTCTTAATGTGACAATGTTTACTACACCAAATCAACATTGTTAGATTGTTTTTTTTATTTTATACTTTTTTTCAAAAATTTAAAATATTTTTTAAACACTAAAACAAGAGAATATGCAATTTCTTTATGATTAATTTTATTGACTTAAATTGTAATGTATTGATATTTGAGATTTTTTAAAATCTAAATATCTAAAATATAATGTATTGAAATCATAATATGTTATTTTTAAAAACTGACCTATAAAAAAAGAATTAAAGAAAATGACAGTTTATATAGACAAAGATGTGTTAAAGTTATGAGAAACAAAACAAATTGTGAAAATAACGTAGACTTACTTTTATAAGAAACATGAAACCTATTTGATGGATACATGAAAAAATAGCTAAATTTGCTTTGAACATTTAAAGATGGGTTGAGACACTCCAAATGCATGTCTTTGAATTAAAATGATATATACATATACATGTTACTTAGCTACTTAATGTATAAGCTTAACATATTAGCCTTCTTAATGTGACAATGTTTACTACACCAAATCAACATTGATAGATTGATTTACTTATCTTATTTTTTAATTTTAAAATTTAAAATATGTTTAAAGTCTAAAACAAGAGAATATGCAATTTTTGTGTGATTAATTTTATTGACTTAAATTTTAATGTATTGATATTTAGGATTTTTCTAAATCTAAATATATAAAATATAATGTATTGATATCATAATTTGTTATTTTTTAAAAATGACAATGAAAAAAGAATTAAAGAAAATGACAATTTATATAGGCAGAGATGTGTTATCTTATGAAAAATAAAACAATTTGTCAAAATAACGTAGAGCTACTTTTATTAGAAACGTGAAAGCGATTTGACGGATAAATGAAAAAATAGCTAAATTTGCTTTGAACATTATAGGATGGTTTGAAACACTACAAATGCATGTCTTTGAATTAGAATGACATATACATATACATATTACTTAGATACTTAATGTATTTGTTTAACATATTAGCCTTCTTAATGTGACAATGTTTACTACGCCAAATCAACAATGTTAGATTGTTTTATTTATTTTATACTTTTTTTCTAAATTTTAAAATATGTTTTACACAATAAAACAAGAGTATATGCAGTTTTTTATGATTAATTTTATTGACTTAAATTGTAATGTATTGATATTTGATATTTTTTTCAATCTAAATATCTAAAATATAATGTATTGAAATCATAATATTTTATTTTTAAAAACTGACCTAGAAAAAAAGAATTAAAGAAAATGACAGTTTATATAGACAAAGATGTGTTAAAGTTATGAAAAACAAAACAAATTCTGAAAATAACGTAGGGTTACTTTTATAAGAAACATGAAACCTATTTGATGGATACACGAAAAAATAGCTAAATTTGTATTGAACATTATAGGATGGGTTGAAACACTCCAAATGCATGTCTTTGAATTAAAATGATATATACATATACATGTTACTTAGCTACTTAATGTATATGTTTAACATATTTGCCTTCTTAATGTGACAATATTTACTACACCAAATCAACATTGGTAGATTGATTTACTTATTTTATTTTTTATTTTTAAAGTTTAAAATATGTTTTAAACACTAAAACAAGAGAATTCGCAATTTTTTTATGATTAATTTTATTGACTTAAATTGTAATTTAATGATATTTGAGATTTTTTTAAATCTAAATATCTAAAATATAATGTATTGAAATCATAATATGTTATTTTTGAAAACTAACCTAGAAAAAAAAGAATTAAAGAAAATGATAGTTTATATAGACAAAGATGTGTTAAAGTTATGAAAAACAAAACAATTTGTGAAAATATAATAGAGTTACTTTTATAAGAAACACGAAGCCTATTTGATGGATACATGAAAAAATAGCTAAATTTTCTTTGAACATTCTAGGATGGGTTGAAACACTCCAAATGCATGTCTTTGAATTAAAATGATATATACATATACATGTTACATAGCTACTTAATGTATATACTTGACATATTAGCCTTCTTAATGTGACAGTGTTTACTACACCAAATAGTCATTGGTAGATAAAGTTACTTATTTTATTTTTTATTTTTAAAATTTAAAATATGTTTTAAAGACTTAAACAAGAGAATGTGCAATTTCTTTATGATTAATTTTATAGACTTAAATTCTAATGTATTGATATTTGAGATTTTTTAAAATCTAAATATCTAAAATATAATGTATCGATTTCATAATTTATTATTTTTTAAAAATGACAATGAAAAAAGAATTAAAAAAAATGATAATTTATATAGACAAAGATGTGTTAACTTATGAAAAACAAAACAAATTGTGAAAATAACGTAGAGCTACTTTTATTACAAACGTGAAAGTTATTTGATGGGAAAATGAAAAAATAGCTAAATTTGCTTTGAACATTATAGGATGCGTTGAAACACTCCAAATGCATGTATTTTAATTAAAATGACATATACATATACATATTACTTAGATACTTAATGTATTTGTTTAACATATTAGCTTTCTTAATGTGACAATGTTTACTACACCAAATCAACATTGTTAGATTGTTTTTTTTATTTTATACTTTTTTTCAAAAATTTAAAATATTTTTTAAACACTAAAACAAGAGAATATGCAATTTCTTTATGATTAATTTTATTGACTTAAATTGTAATGTATTGATATTTGAGATTTTTTAAAATCTAAATATCTAAAATATAATGTATTGAAATCATAATATGTTATTTTTAAAAACTGACCTATAAAAAAAGAATTAAAGAAAATGACAGTTTATATAGACAAAGATGTGTTAAAGTTATGAGAAACAAAACAAATTGTGAAAATAACGTAGACTTACTTTTATAAGAAACATGAAACCTATTTGATGGATACATGAAAAAATAGCTAAATTTGCTTTGAACATTTAAAGATGGGTTGAGACACTCCAAATGCATGTCTTTGAATTAAAATGATATATACATATACATGTTACTTAGCTACTTAATGTATAAGCTTAACATATTAGCCTTCTTAATGTGACAATGTTTACTACACCAAATCAACATTGATAGATTGATTTACTTATCTTATTTTTTAATTTTAAAATTTAAAATATGTTTAAAGTCTAAAACAAGAGAATATGCAATTTTTGTGTGATTAATTTTATTGACTTAAATTTTAATGTATTGATATTTAGGATTTTTCTAAATCTAAATATATAAAATATAATGTATTGATATCATAATTTGTTATTTTTTAAAAATGACAATGAAAAAAGAATTAAAGAAAATGACAATTTATATAGGCAGAGATGTGTTATCTTATGAAAAATAAAACAATTTGTCAAAATAACGTAGAGCTACTTTTATTAGAAACGTGAAAGCGATTTGACGGATAAATGAAAAAATAGCTAAATTTGCTTTGAACATTATAGGATGGTTTGAAACACTACAAATGCATGTCTTTGAATTAGAATGACATATACATATACATATTACTTAGATACTTAATGTATTTGTTTAACATATTAGCCTTCTTAATGTGACAATGTTTACTACGCCAAATCAACAATGTTAGATTGTTTTATTTATTTTATACTTTTTTTCTAAATTTTAAAATATGTTTTACACAATAAAACAAGAGTATATGCAGTTTTTTATGATTAATTTTATTGACTTAAATTGTAATGTATTGATATTTGATATTTTTTTCAATCTAAATATCTAAAATATAATGTATTGAAATCATAATATTTTATTTTTAAAAACTGACCTAGAAAAAAAGAATTAAAGAAAATGACAGTTTATATAGACAAAGATGTGTTAAAGTTATGAAAAACAAAACAAATTCTGAAAATAACGTAGGGTTACTTTTATAAGAAACATGAAACCTATTTGATGGATACACGAAAAAATAGCTAAATTTGTATTGAACATTATAGGATGGGTTGAAACACTCCAAATGCATGTCTTTGAATTAAAATGATATATACATATACATGTTACTTAGCTACTTAATGTATATGTTTAACATATTTGCCTTCTTAATGTGACAATATTTACTACACCAAATCAACATTGGTAGATTGATTTACTTATTTTATTTTTTATTTTTAAAGTTTAAAATATGTTTTAAACACTAAAACAAGAGAATTCGCAATTTTTTTATGATTAATTTTATTGACTTAAATTGTAATTTAATGATATTTGAGATTTTTTTAAATCTAAATATCTAAAATATAATGTATTGAAATCATAATATGTTATTTTTGAAAACTAACCTAGAAAAAAAAGAATTAAAGAAAATGATAGTTTATATAGACAAAGATGTGTTAAAGTTATGAAAAACAAAACAATTTGTGAAAATATAATAGAGTTACTTTTATAAGAAACACGAAGCCTATTTGATGGATACATGAAAAAATAGCTAAATTTTCTTTGAACATTCTAGGATGGGTTGAAACACTCCAAATGCATGTCTTTGAATTAAAATGATATATACATATACATGTTACATAGCTACTTAATGTATATACTTGACATATTAGCCTTCTTAATGTGACAGTGTTTACTACACCAAATAGTCATTGGTAGATAAAGTTACTTATTTTATTTTTTATTTTTAAAATTTAAAATATGTTTTAAAGACTTAAACAAGAGAATGTGCAATTTCTTTATGATTAATTTTATAGACTTAAATTCTAATGTATTGATATTTGAGATTTTTTAAAATCTAAATATCTAAAATATAATGTATCGATTTCATAATTTATTATTTTTTAAAAATGACAATGAAAAAAGAATTAAAAAAAATGATAATTTATATAGACAAAGATGTGTTAACTTATGAAAAACAAAACAAATTGTGAAAATAACGTAGAGCTACTTTTATTACAAACGTGAAAGTTATTTGATGGGAAAATGAAAAAATAGCTAAATTTGCTTTGAACATTATAGGATGCGTTGAAACACTCCAAATGCATGTATTTTAATTAAAATGACATATACATATACATATTACTTAGATACTTAATGTATTTGTTTAACATATTAGCTTTCTTAATGTGACAATGTTTACTACACCAAATCAACATTGTTAGATTGTTTTTTTTATTTTATACTTTTTTTCAAAAATTTAAAATATTTTTTAAACACTAAAACAAGAGAATATGCAATTTCTTTATGATTAATTTTATTGACTTAAATTGTAATGTATTGATATTTGAGATTTTTTAAAATCTAAATATCTAAAATATAATGTATTGAAATCATAATATGTTATTTTTAAAAACTGACCTATAAAAAAAGAATTAAAGAAAATGACAGTTTATATAGACAAAGATGTGTTAAAGTTATGAGAAACAAAACAAATTGTGAAAATAACGTAGACTTACTTTTATAAGAAACATGAAACCTATTTGATGGATACATGAAAAAATAGCTAAATTTGCTTTGAACATTTAAAGATGGGTTGAGACACTCCAAATGCATGTCTTTGAATTAAAATGATATATACATATACATGTTACTTAGCTACTTAATGTATAAGCTTAACATATTAGCCTTCTTAATGTGACAATGTTTACTACACCAAATCAACATTGATAGATTGATTTACTTATCTTATTTTTTAATTTTAAAATTTAAAATATGTTTAAAGTCTAAAACAAGAGAATATGCAATTTTTGTGTGATTAATTTTATTGACTTAAATTTTAATGTATTGATATTTAGGATTTTTCTAAATCTAAATATATAAAATATAATGTATTGATATCATAATTTGTTATTTTTTAAAAATGACAATGAAAAAAGAATTAAAGAAAATGACAATTTATATAGGCAGAGATGTGTTATCTTATGAAAAATAAAACAATTTGTCAAAATAACGTAGAGCTACTTTTATTAGAAACGTGAAAGCGATTTGACGGATAAATGAAAAAATAGCTAAATTTGCTTTGAACATTATAGGATGGTTTGAAACACTACAAATGCATGTCTTTGAATTAGAATGACATATACATATACATATTACTTAGATACTTAATGTATTTGTTTAACATATTAGCCTTCTTAATGTGACAATGTTTACTACGCCAAATCAACAATGTTAGATTGTTTTATTTATTTTATACTTTTTTTCTAAATTTTAAAATATGTTTTACACAATAAAACAAGAGTATATGCAGTTTTTTATGATTAATTTTATTGACTTAAATTGTAATGTATTGATATTTGATATTTTTTTCAATCTAAATATCTAAAATATAATGTATTGAAATCATAATATTTTATTTTTAAAAACTGACCTAGAAAAAAAGAATTAAAGAAAATGACAGTTTATATAGACAAAGATGTGTTAAAGTTATGAAAAACAAAACAAATTCTGAAAATAACGTAGGGTTACTTTTATAAGAAACATGAAACCTATTTGATGGATACACGAAAAAATAGCTAAATTTGTATTGAACATTATAGGATGGGTTGAAACACTCCAAATGCATGTCTTTGAATTAAAATGATATATACATATACATGTTACTTAGCTACTTAATGTATATGTTTAACATATTTGCCTTCTTAATGTGACAATATTTACTACACCAAATCAACATTGGTAGATTGATTTACTTATTTTATTTTTTATTTTTAAAGTTTAAAATATGTTTTAAACACTAAAACAAGAGAATTCGCAATTTTTTTATGATTAATTTTATTGACTTAAATTGTAATTTAATGATATTTGAGATTTTTTTAAATCTAAATATCTAAAATATAATGTATTGAAATCATAATATGTTATTTTTGAAAACTAACCTAGAAAAAAAAGAATTAAAGAAAATGATAGTTTATATAGACAAAGATGTGTTAAAGTTATGAAAAACAAAACAATTTGTGAAAATATAATAGAGTTACTTTTATAAGAAACACGAAGCCTATTTGATGGATACATGAAAAAATAGCTAAATTTTCTTTGAACATTCTAGGATGGGTTGAAACACTCCAAATGCATGTCTTTGAATTAAAATGATATATACATATACATGTTACATAGCTACTTAATGTATATACTTGACATATTAGCCTTCTTAATGTGACAGTGTTTACTACACCAAATAGTCATTGGTAGATAAAGTTACTTATTTTATTTTTTATTTTTAAAATTTAAAATATGTTTTAAAGACTTAAACAAGAGAATGTGCAATTTCTTTATGATTAATTTTATAGACTTAAATTCTAATGTATTGATATTTGAGATTTTTTAAAATCTAAATATCTAAAATATAATGTATCGATTTCATAATTTATTATTTTTTAAAAATGACAATGAAAAAAGAATTAAAAAAAATGATAATTTATATAGACAAAGATGTGTTAACTTATGAAAAACAAAACAAATTGTGAAAATAACGTAGAGCTACTTTTATTACAAACGTGAAAGTTATTTGATGGGAAAATGAAAAAATAGCTAAATTTGCTTTGAACATTATAGGATGCGTTGAAACACTCCAAATGCATGTATTTTAATTAAAATGACATATACATATACATATTACTTAGATACTTAATGTATTTGTTTAACATATTAGCTTTCTTAATGTGACAATGTTTACTACACCAAATCAACATTGTTAGATTGTTTTTTTTATTTTATACTTTTTTTCAAAAATTTAAAATATTTTTTAAACACTAAAACAAGAGAATATGCAATTTCTTTATGATTAATTTTATTGACTTAAATTGTAATGTATTGATATTTGAGATTTTTTAAAATCTAAATATCTAAAATATAATGTATTGAAATCATAATATGTTATTTTTAAAAACTGACCTATAAAAAAAGAATTAAAGAAAATGACAGTTTATATAGACAAAGATGTGTTAAAGTTATGAGAAACAAAACAAATTGTGAAAATAACGTAGACTTACTTTTATAAGAAACATGAAACCTATTTGATGGATACATGAAAAAATAGCTAAATTTGCTTTGAACATTTAAAGATGGGTTGAGACACTCCAAATGCATGTCTTTGAATTAAAATGATATATACATATACATGTTACTTAGCTACTTAATGTATAAGCTTAACATATTAGCCTTCTTAATGTGACAATGTTTACTACACCAAATCAACATTGATAGATTGATTTACTTATCTTATTTTTTAATTTTAAAATTTAAAATATGTTTAAAGTCTAAAACAAGAGAATATGCAATTTTTGTGTGATTAATTTTATTGACTTAAATTTTAATGTATTGATATTTAGGATTTTTCTAAATCTAAATATATAAAATATAATGTATTGATATCATAATTTGTTATTTTTTAAAAATGACAATGAAAAAAGAATTAAAGAAAATGACAATTTATATAGGCAGAGATGTGTTATCTTATGAAAAATAAAACAATTTGTCAAAATAACGTAGAGCTACTTTTATTAGAAACGTGAAAGCGATTTGACGGATAAATGAAAAAATAGCTAAATTTGCTTTGAACATTATAGGATGGTTTGAAACACTACAAATGCATGTCTTTGAATTAGAATGACATATACATATACATATTACTTAGATACTTAATGTATTTGTTTAACATATTAGCCTTCTTAATGTGACAATGTTTACTACGCCAAATCAACAATGTTAGATTGTTTTATTTATTTTATACTTTTTTTCTAAATTTTAAAATATGTTTTACACAATAAAACAAGAGTATATGCAGTTTTTTATGATTAATTTTATTGACTTAAATTGTAATGTATTGATATTTGATATTTTTTTCAATCTAAATATCTAAAATATAATGTATTGAAATCATAATATTTTATTTTTAAAAACTGACCTAGAAAAAAAGAATTAAAGAAAATGACAGTTTATATAGACAAAGATGTGTTAAAGTTATGAAAAACAAAACAAATTCTGAAAATAACGTAGGGTTACTTTTATAAGAAACATGAAACCTATTTGATGGATACACGAAAAAATAGCTAAATTTGTATTGAACATTATAGGATGGGTTGAAACACTCCAAATGCATGTCTTTGAATTAAAATGATATATACATATACATGTTACTTAGCTACTTAATGTATATGTTTAACATATTTGCCTTCTTAATGTGACAATATTTACTACACCAAATCAACATTGGTAGATTGATTTACTTATTTTATTTTTTATTTTTAAAGTTTAAAATATGTTTTAAACACTAAAACAAGAGAATTCGCAATTTTTTTATGATTAATTTTATTGACTTAAATTGTAATTTAATGATATTTGAGATTTTTTTAAATCTAAATATCTAAAATATAATGTATTGAAATCATAATATGTTATTTTTGAAAACTAACCTAGAAAAAAAAGAATTAAAGAAAATGATAGTTTATATAGACAAAGATGTGTTAAAGTTATGAAAAACAAAACAATTTGTGAAAATATAATAGAGTTACTTTTATAAGAAACACGAAGCCTATTTGATGGATACATGAAAAAATAGCTAAATTTTCTTTGAACATTCTAGGATGGGTTGAAACACTCCAAATGCATGTCTTTGAATTAAAATGATATATACATATACATGTTACATAGCTACTTAATGTATATACTTGACATATTAGCCTTCTTAATGTGACAGTGTTTACTACACCAAATAGTCATTGGTAGATAAAGTTACTTATTTTATTTTTTATTTTTAAAATTTAAAATATGTTTTAAAGACTTAAACAAGAGAATGTGCAATTTCTTTATGATTAATTTTATAGACTTAAATTCTAATGTATTGATATTTGAGATTTTTTAAAATCTAAATATCTAAAATATAATGTATCGATTTCATAATTTATTATTTTTTAAAAATGACAATGAAAAAAGAATTAAAAAAAATGATAATTTATATAGACAAAGATGTGTTAACTTATGAAAAACAAAACAAATTGTGAAAATAACGTAGAGCTACTTTTATTACAAACGTGAAAGTTATTTGATGGGAAAATGAAAAAATAGCTAAATTTGCTTTGAACATTATAGGATGCGTTGAAACACTCCAAATGCATGTATTTTAATTAAAATGACATATACATATACATATTACTTAGATACTTAATGTATTTGTTTAACATATTAGCTTTCTTAATGTGACAATGTTTACTACACCAAATCAACATTGTTAGATTGTTTTTTTTATTTTATACTTTTTTTCAAAAATTTAAAATATTTTTTAAACACTAAAACAAGAGAATATGCAATTTCTTTATGATTAATTTTATTGACTTAAATTGTAATGTATTGATATTTGAGATTTTTTAAAATCTAAATATCTAAAATATAATGTATTGAAATCATAATATGTTATTTTTAAAAACTGACCTATAAAAAAAGAATTAAAGAAAATGACAGTTTATATAGACAAAGATGTGTTAAAGTTATGAGAAACAAAACAAATTGTGAAAATAACGTAGACTTACTTTTATAAGAAACATGAAACCTATTTGATGGATACATGAAAAAATAGCTAAATTTGCTTTGAACATTTAAAGATGGGTTGAGACACTCCAAATGCATGTCTTTGAATTAAAATGATATATACATATACATGTTACTTAGCTACTTAATGTATAAGCTTAACATATTAGCCTTCTTAATGTGACAATGTTTACTACACCAAATCAACATTGATAGATTGATTTACTTATCTTATTTTTTAATTTTAAAATTTAAAATATGTTTAAAGTCTAAAACAAGAGAATATGCAATTTTTGTGTGATTAATTTTATTGACTTAAATTTTAATGTATTGATATTTAGGATTTTTCTAAATCTAAATATATAAAATATAATGTATTGATATCATAATTTGTTATTTTTTAAAAATGACAATGAAAAAAGAATTAAAGAAAATGACAATTTATATAGGCAGAGATGTGTTATCTTATGAAAAATAAAACAATTTGTCAAAATAACGTAGAGCTACTTTTATTAGAAACGTGAAAGCGATTTGACGGATAAATGAAAAAATAGCTAAATTTGCTTTGAACATTATAGGATGGTTTGAAACACTACAAATGCATGTCTTTGAATTAGAATGACATATACATATACATATTACTTAGATACTTAATGTATTTGTTTAACATATTAGCCTTCTTAATGTGACAATGTTTACTACGCCAAATCAACAATGTTAGATTGTTTTATTTATTTTATACTTTTTTTCTAAATTTTAAAATATGTTTTACACAATAAAACAAGAGTATATGCAGTTTTTTATGATTAATTTTATTGACTTAAATTGTAATGTATTGATATTTGATATTTTTTTCAATCTAAATATCTAAAATATAATGTATTGAAATCATAATATTTTATTTTTAAAAACTGACCTAGAAAAAAAGAATTAAAGAAAATGACAGTTTATATAGACAAAGATGTGTTAAAGTTATGAAAAACAAAACAAATTCTGAAAATAACGTAGGGTTACTTTTATAAGAAACATGAAACCTATTTGATGGATACACGAAAAAATAGCTAAATTTGTATTGAACATTATAGGATGGGTTGAAACACTCCAAATGCATGTCTTTGAATTAAAATGATATATACATATACATGTTACTTAGCTACTTAATGTATATGTTTAACATATTTGCCTTCTTAATGTGACAATATTTACTACACCAAATCAACATTGGTAGATTGATTTACTTATTTTATTTTTTATTTTTAAAGTTTAAAATATGTTTTAAACACTAAAACAAGAGAATTCGCAATTTTTTTATGATTAATTTTATTGACTTAAATTGTAATTTAATGATATTTGAGATTTTTTTAAATCTAAATATCTAAAATATAATGTATTGAAATCATAATATGTTATTTTTGAAAACTAACCTAGAAAAAAAAGAATTAAAGAAAATGATAGTTTATATAGACAAAGATGTGTTAAAGTTATGAAAAACAAAACAATTTGTGAAAATATAATAGAGTTACTTTTATAAGAAACACGAAGCCTATTTGATGGATACATGAAAAAATAGCTAAATTTTCTTTGAACATTCTAGGATGGGTTGAAACACTCCAAATGCATGTCTTTGAATTAAAATGATATATACATATACATGTTACATAGCTACTTAATGTATATACTTGACATATTAGCCTTCTTAATGTGACAGTGTTTACTACACCAAATAGTCATTGGTAGATAAAGTTACTTATTTTATTTTTTATTTTTAAAATTTAAAATATGTTTTAAAGACTTAAACAAGAGAATGTGCAATTTCTTTATGATTAATTTTATAGACTTAAATTCTAATGTATTGATATTTGAGATTTTTTAAAATCTAAATATCTAAAATATAATGTATCGATTTCATAATTTATTATTTTTTAAAAATGACAATGAAAAAAGAATTAAAAAAAATGATAATTTATATAGACAAAGATGTGTTAACTTATGAAAAACAAAACAAATTGTGAAAATAACGTAGAGCTACTTTTATTACAAACGTGAAAGTTATTTGATGGGAAAATGAAAAAATAGCTAAATTTGCTTTGAACATTATAGGATGCGTTGAAACACTCCAAATGCATGTATTTTAATTAAAATGACATATACATATACATATTACTTAGATACTTAATGTATTTGTTTAACATATTAGCTTTCTTAATGTGACAATGTTTACTACACCAAATCAACATTGTTAGATTGTTTTTTTTATTTTATACTTTTTTTCAAAAATTTAAAATATTTTTTAAACACTAAAACAAGAGAATATGCAATTTCTTTATGATTAATTTTATTGACTTAAATTGTAATGTATTGATATTTGAGATTTTTTAAAATCTAAATATCTAAAATATAATGTATTGAAATCATAATATGTTATTTTTAAAAACTGACCTATAAAAAAAGAATTAAAGAAAATGACAGTTTATATAGACAAAGATGTGTTAAAGTTATGAGAAACAAAACAAATTGTGAAAATAACGTAGACTTACTTTTATAAGAAACATGAAACCTATTTGATGGATACATGAAAAAATAGCTAAATTTGCTTTGAACATTTAAAGATGGGTTGAGACACTCCAAATGCATGTCTTTGAATTAAAATGATATATACATATACATGTTACTTAGCTACTTAATGTATAAGCTTAACATATTAGCCTTCTTAATGTGACAATGTTTACTACACCAAATCAACATTGATAGATTGATTTACTTATCTTATTTTTTAATTTTAAAATTTAAAATATGTTTAAAGTCTAAAACAAGAGAATATGCAATTTTTGTGTGATTAATTTTATTGACTTAAATTTTAATGTATTGATATTTAGGATTTTTCTAAATCTAAATATATAAAATATAATGTATTGATATCATAATTTGTTATTTTTTAAAAATGACAATGAAAAAAGAATTAAAGAAAATGACAATTTATATAGGCAGAGATGTGTTATCTTATGAAAAATAAAACAATTTGTCAAAATAACGTAGAGCTACTTTTATTAGAAACGTGAAAGCGATTTGACGGATAAATGAAAAAATAGCTAAATTTGCTTTGAACATTATAGGATGGTTTGAAACACTACAAATGCATGTCTTTGAATTAGAATGACATATACATATACATATTACTTAGATACTTAATGTATTTGTTTAACATATTAGCCTTCTTAATGTGACAATGTTTACTACGCCAAATCAACAATGTTAGATTGTTTTATTTATTTTATACTTTTTTTCTAAATTTTAAAATATGTTTTACACAATAAAACAAGAGTATATGCAGTTTTTTATGATTAATTTTATTGACTTAAATTGTAATGTATTGATATTTGATATTTTTTTCAATCTAAATATCTAAAATATAATGTATTGAAATCATAATATTTTATTTTTAAAAACTGACCTAGAAAAAAAGAATTAAAGAAAATGACAGTTTATATAGACAAAGATGTGTTAAAGTTATGAAAAACAAAACAAATTCTGAAAATAACGTAGGGTTACTTTTATAAGAAACATGAAACCTATTTGATGGATACACGAAAAAATAGCTAAATTTGTATTGAACATTATAGGATGGGTTGAAACACTCCAAATGCATGTCTTTGAATTAAAATGATATATACATATACATGTTACTTAGCTACTTAATGTATATGTTTAACATATTTGCCTTCTTAATGTGACAATATTTACTACACCAAATCAACATTGGTAGATTGATTTACTTATTTTATTTTTTATTTTTAAAGTTTAAAATATGTTTTAAACACTAAAACAAGAGAATTCGCAATTTTTTTATGATTAATTTTATTGACTTAAATTGTAATTTAATGATATTTGAGATTTTTTTAAATCTAAATATCTAAAATATAATGTATTGAAATCATAATATGTTATTTTTGAAAACTAACCTAGAAAAAAAAGAATTAAAGAAAATGATAGTTTATATAGACAAAGATGTGTTAAAGTTATGAAAAACAAAACAATTTGTGAAAATATAATAGAGTTACTTTTATAAGAAACACGAAGCCTATTTGATGGATACATGAAAAAATAGCTAAATTTTCTTTGAACATTCTAGGATGGGTTGAAACACTCCAAATGCATGTCTTTGAATTAAAATGATATATACATATACATGTTACATAGCTACTTAATGTATATACTTGACATATTAGCCTTCTTAATGTGACAGTGTTTACTACACCAAATAGTCATTGGTAGATAAAGTTACTTATTTTATTTTTTATTTTTAAAATTTAAAATATGTTTTAAAGACTTAAACAAGAGAATGTGCAATTTCTTTATGATTAATTTTATAGACTTAAATTCTAATGTATTGATATTTGAGATTTTTTAAAATCTAAATATCTAAAATATAATGTATCGATTTCATAATTTATTATTTTTTAAAAATGACAATGAAAAAAGAATTAAAAAAAATGATAATTTATATAGACAAAGATGTGTTAACTTATGAAAAACAAAACAAATTGTGAAAATAACGTAGAGCTACTTTTATTACAAACGTGAAAGTTATTTGATGGGAAAATGAAAAAATAGCTAAATTTGCTTTGAACATTATAGGATGCGTTGAAACACTCCAAATGCATGTATTTTAATTAAAATGACATATACATATACATATTACTTAGATACTTAATGTATTTGTTTAACATATTAGCTTTCTTAATGTGACAATGTTTACTACACCAAATCAACATTGTTAGATTGTTTTTTTTATTTTATACTTTTTTTCAAAAATTTAAAATATTTTTTAAACACTAAAACAAGAGAATATGCAATTTCTTTATGATTAATTTTATTGACTTAAATTGTAATGTATTGATATTTGAGATTTTTTAAAATCTAAATATCTAAAATATAATGTATTGAAATCATAATATGTTATTTTTAAAAACTGACCTATAAAAAAAGAATTAAAGAAAATGACAGTTTATATAGACAAAGATGTGTTAAAGTTATGAGAAACAAAACAAATTGTGAAAATAACGTAGACTTACTTTTATAAGAAACATGAAACCTATTTGATGGATACATGAAAAAATAGCTAAATTTGCTTTGAACATTTAAAGATGGGTTGAGACACTCCAAATGCATGTCTTTGAATTAAAATGATATATACATATACATGTTACTTAGCTACTTAATGTATAAGCTTAACATATTAGCCTTCTTAATGTGACAATGTTTACTACACCAAATCAACATTGATAGATTGATTTACTTATCTTATTTTTTAATTTTAAAATTTAAAATATGTTTAAAGTCTAAAACAAGAGAATATGCAATTTTTGTGTGATTAATTTTATTGACTTAAATTTTAATGTATTGATATTTAGGATTTTTCTAAATCTAAATATATAAAATATAATGTATTGATATCATAATTTGTTATTTTTTAAAAATGACAATGAAAAAAGAATTAAAGAAAATGACAATTTATATAGGCAGAGATGTGTTATCTTATGAAAAATAAAACAATTTGTCAAAATAACGTAGAGCTACTTTTATTAGAAACGTGAAAGCGATTTGACGGATAAATGAAAAAATAGCTAAATTTGCTTTGAACATTATAGGATGGTTTGAAACACTACAAATGCATGTCTTTGAATTAGAATGACATATACATATACATATTACTTAGATACTTAATGTATTTGTTTAACATATTAGCCTTCTTAATGTGACAATGTTTACTACGCCAAATCAACAATGTTAGATTGTTTTATTTATTTTATACTTTTTTTCTAAATTTTAAAATATGTTTTACACAATAAAACAAGAGAATATGCAGTTTTTTATGATTAATTTTATTGACTTAAATTGTAATGTATTGATATTTGATATTTTTTTCAATCTAAATATCTAAAATATAATGTATTGAAATCATAATATTTTATTTTTAAAAACTGACCTAGAAAAAAAGAATTAAAGAAAATGACAGTTTATATAGACAAAGATGTGTTAAAGTTATGAAAAACAAAACAAATTCTGAAAATAACGTAGGGTTACTTTTATAAGAAACATGAAACCTATTTGATGGATACACGAAAAAATAGCTAAATTTGTATTGAACATTATAGGATGGGTTGAAACACTCCAAATGCATGTCTTTGAATTAAAATGATATATACATATACATGTTACTTAGCTACTTAATGTATATGTTTAACATATTTGCCTTCTTAATGTGACAATATTTACTACACCAAATCAACATTGGTAGATTGATTTACTTATTTTATTTTTTATTTTTAAAGTTTAAAATATGTTTTAAACACTAAAACAAGAGAATTCGCAATTTTTTTATGATTAATTTTATTGACTTAAATTGTAATTTAATGATATTTGAGATTTTTTTAAATCTAAATATCTAAAATATAATGTATTGAAATCATAATATGTTATTTTTGAAAACTAACCTAGAAAAAAAAGAATTAAAGAAAATGATAGTTTATATAGACAAAGATGTGTTAAAGTTATGAAAAACAAAACAATTTGTGAAAATATAATAGAGTTACTTTTATAAGAAACACGAAGCCTATTTGATGGATACATGAAAAAATAGCTAAATTTTCTTTGAACATTCTAGGATGGGTTGAAACACTCCAAATGCATGTCTTTGAATTAAAATGATATATACATATACATGTTACATAGCTACTTAATGTATATACTTGACATATTAGCCTTCTTAATGTGACAGTGTTTACTACACCAAATAGTCATTGGTAGATAAAGTTACTTATTTTATTTTTTATTTTTAAAATTTAAAATATGTTTTAAAGACTTAAACAAGAGAATGTGCAATTTCTTTATGATTAATTTTATAGACTTAAATTCTAATGTATTGATATTTGAGATTTTTTAAAATCTAAATATCTAAAATATAATGTATCGATTTCATAATTTATTATTTTTTAAAAATGACAATGAAAAAAGAATTAAAAAAAATGATAATTTATATAGACAAAGATGTGTTAACTTATGAAAAACAAAACAAATTGTGAAAATAACGTAGAGCTACTTTTATTACAAACGTGAAAGTTATTTGATGGGAAAATGAAAAAATAGCTAAATTTGCTTTGAACATTATAGGATGCGTTGAAACACTCCAAATGCATGTATTTTAATTAAAATGACATATACATATACATATTACTTAGATACTTAATGTATTTGTTTAACATATTAGCTTTCTTAATGTGACAATGTTTACTACACCAAATCAACATTGTTAGATTGTTTTTTTTATTTTATACTTTTTTTCAAAAATTTAAAATATTTTTTAAACACTAAAACAAGAGAATATGCAATTTCTTTATGATTAATTTTATTGACTTAAATTGTAATGTATTGATATTTGAGATTTTTTAAAATCTAAATATCTAAAATATAATGTATTGAAATCATAATATGTTATTTTTAAAAACTGACCTATAAAAAAAGAATTAAAGAAAATGACAGTTTATATAGACAAAGATGTGTTAAAGTTATGAGAAACAAAACAAATTGTGAAAATAACGTAGACTTACTTTTATAAGAAACATGAAACCTATTTGATGGATACATGAAAAAATAGCTAAATTTGCTTTGAACATTTAAAGATGGGTTGAGACACTCCAAATGCATGTCTTTGAATTAAAATGATATATACATATACATGTTACTTAGCTACTTAATGTATAAGCTTAACATATTAGCCTTCTTAATGTGACAATGTTTACTACACCAAATCAACATTGATAGATTGATTTACTTATCTTATTTTTTAATTTTAAAATTTAAAATATGTTTAAAGTCTAAAACAAGAGAATATGCAATTTTTGTGTGATTAATTTTATTGACTTAAATTTTAATGTATTGATATTTAGGATTTTTCTAAATCTAAATATATAAAATATAATGTATTGATATCATAATTTGTTATTTTTTAAAAATGACAATGAAAAAAGAATTAAAGAAAATGACAATTTATATAGGCAGAGATGTGTTATCTTATGAAAAATAAAACAATTTGTCAAAATAACGTAGAGCTACTTTTATTAGAAACGTGAAAGCGATTTGACGGATAAATGAAAAAATAGCTAAATTTGCTTTGAACATTATAGGATGGTTTGAAACACTACAAATGCATGTCTTTGAATTAGAATGACATATACATATACATATTACTTAGATACTTAATGTATTTGTTTAACATATTAGCCTTCTTAATGTGACAATGTTTACTACGCCAAATCAACAATGTTAGATTGTTTTATTTATTTTATACTTTTTTTCTAAATTTTAAAATATGTTTTACACAATAAAACAAGAGAATATGCAGTTTTTTATGATTAATTTTATTGACTTAAATTGTAATGTATTGATATTTGATATTTTTTTCAATCTAAATATCTAAAATATAATGTATTGAAATCATAATATTTTATTTTTAAAAACTGACCTAGAAAAAAAGAATTAAAGAAAATGACAGTTTATATAGACAAAGATGTGTTAAAGTTATGAAAAACAAAACAAATTCTGAAAATAACGTAGGGTTACTTTTATAAGAAACATGAAACCTATTTGATGGATACACGAAAAAATAGCTAAATTTGTATTGAACATTATAGGATGGGTTGAAACACTCCAAATGCATGTCTTTGAATTAAAATGATATATACATATACATGTTACTTAGCTACTTAATGTATATGTTTAACATATTTGCCTTCTTAATGTGACAATATTTACTACACCAAATCAACATTGGTAGATTGATTTACTTATTTTATTTTTTATTTTTAAAGTTTAAAATATGTTTTAAACACTAAAACAAGAGAATTCGCAATTTTTTTATGATTAATTTTATTGACTTAAATTGTAATTTAATGATATTTGAGATTTTTTTAAATCTAAATATCTAAAATATAATGTATTGAAATCATAATATGTTATTTTTGAAAACTAACCTAGAAAAAAAAGAATTAAAGAAAATGATAGTTTATATAGACAAAGATGTGTTAAAGTTATGAAAAACAAAACAATTTGTGAAAATATAATAGAGTTACTTTTATAAGAAACACGAAGCCTATTTGATGGATACATGAAAAAATAGCTAAATTTTCTTTGAACATTCTAGGATGGGTTGAAACACTCCAAATGCATGTCTTTGAATTAAAATGATATATACATATACATGTTACATAGCTACTTAATGTATATACTTGACATATTAGCCTTCTTAATGTGACAGTGTTTACTACACCAAATAGTCATTGGTAGATAAAGTTACTTATTTTATTTTTTATTTTTAAAATTTAAAATATGTTTTAAAGACTTAAACAAGAGAATGTGCAATTTCTTTATGATTAATTTTATAGACTTAAATTCTAATGTATTGATATTTGAGATTTTTTAAAATCTAAATATCTAAAATATAATGTATCGATTTCATAATTTATTATTTTTTAAAAATGACAATGAAAAAAGAATTAAAAAAAATGATAATTTATATAGACAAAGATGTGTTAACTTATGAAAAACAAAACAAATTGTGAAAATAACGTAGAGCTACTTTTATTACAAACGTGAAAGTTATTTGATGGGAAAATGAAAAAATAGCTAAATTTGCTTTGAACATTATAGGATGCGTTGAAACACTCCAAATGCATGTATTTTAATTAAAATGACATATACATATACATATTACTTAGATACTTAATGTATTTGTTTAACATATTAGCTTTCTTAATGTGACAATGTTTACTACACCAAATCAACATTGTTAGATTGTTTTTTTTATTTTATACTTTTTTTCAAAAATTTAAAATATTTTTTAAACACTAAAACAAGAGAATATGCAATTTCTTTATGATTAATTTTATTGACTTAAATTGTAATGTATTGATATTTGAGATTTTTTAAAATCTAAATATCTAAAATATAATGTATTGAAATCATAATATGTTATTTTTAAAAACTGACCTATAAAAAAAGAATTAAAGAAAATGACAGTTTATATAGACAAAGATGTGTTAAAGTTATGAGAAACAAAACAAATTGTGAAAATAACGTAGACTTACTTTTATAAGAAACATGAAACCTATTTGATGGATACATGAAAAAATAGCTAAATTTGCTTTGAACATTTAAAGATGGGTTGAGACACTCCAAATGCATGTCTTTGAATTAAAATGATATATACATATACATGTTACTTAGCTACTTAATGTATAAGCTTAACATATTAGCCTTCTTAATGTGACAATGTTTACTACACCAAATCAACATTGATAGATTGATTTACTTATCTTATTTTTTAATTTTAAAATTTAAAATATGTTTAAAGTCTAAAACAAGAGAATATGCAATTTTTGTGTGATTAATTTTATTGACTTAAATTTTAATGTATTGATATTTAGGATTTTTCTAAATCTAAATATATAAAATATAATGTATTGATATCATAATTTGTTATTTTTTAAAAATGACAATGAAAAAAGAATTAAAGAAAATGACAATTTATATAGGCAGAGATGTGTTATCTTATGAAAAATAAAACAATTTGTCAAAATAACGTAGAGCTACTTTTATTAGAAACGTGAAAGCGATTTGACGGATAAATGAAAAAATAGCTAAATTTGCTTTGAACATTATAGGATGGTTTGAAACACTACAAATGCATGTCTTTGAATTAGAATGACATATACATATACATATTACTTAGATACTTAATGTATTTGTTTAACATATTAGCCTTCTTAATGTGACAATGTTTACTACGCCAAATCAACAATGTTAGATTGTTTTATTTATTTTATACTTTTTTTCTAAATTTTAAAATATGTTTTACACAATAAAACAAGAGAATATGCAGTTTTTTATGATTAATTTTATTGACTTAAATTGTAATGTATTGATATTTGATATTTTTTTCAATCTAAATATCTAAAATATAATGTATTGAAATCATAATATTTTATTTTTAAAAACTGACCTAGAAAAAAAGAATTAAAGAAAATGACAGTTTATATAGACAAAGATGTGTTAAAGTTATGAAAAACAAAACAAATTCTGAAAATAACGTAGGGTTACTTTTATAAGAAACATGAAACCTATTTGATGGATACACGAAAAAATAGCTAAATTTGTATTGAACATTATAGGATGGGTTGAAACACTCCAAATGCATGTCTTTGAATTAAAATGATATATACATATACATGTTACTTAGCTACTTAATGTATATGTTTAACATATTTGCCTTCTTAATGTGACAATATTTACTACACCAAATCAACATTGGTAGATTGATTTACTTATTTTATTTTTTATTTTTAAAGTTTAAAATATGTTTTAAACACTAAAACAAGAGAATTCGCAATTTTTTTATGATTAATTTTATTGACTTAAATTGTAATTTAATGATATTTGAGATTTTTTTAAATCTAAATATCTAAAATATAATGTATTGAAATCATAATATGTTATTTTTGAAAACTAACCTAGAAAAAAAAGAATTAAAGAAAATGATAGTTTATATAGACAAAGATGTGTTAAAGTTATGAAAAACAAAACAATTTGTGAAAATATAATAGAGTTACTTTTATAAGAAACACGAAGCCTATTTGATGGATACATGAAAAAATAGCTAAATTTTCTTTGAACATTCTAGGATGGGTTGAAACACTCCAAATGCATGTCTTTGAATTAAAATGATATATACATATACATGTTACATAGCTACTTAATGTATATACTTGACATATTAGCCTTCTTAATGTGACAGTGTTTACTACACCAAATAGTCATTGGTAGATAAAGTTACTTATTTTATTTTTTATTTTTAAAATTTAAAATATGTTTTAAAGACTTAAACAAGAGAATGTGCAATTTCTTTATGATTAATTTTATAGACTTAAATTCTAATGTATTGATATTTGAGATTTTTTAAAATCTAAATATCTAAAATATAATGTATTGATTTCATAATTTATTATTTTTTAAAAATGACAATGAAAAAAGAATTAAAAAAAATGATAATTTATATAGACAAAGATGTGTTAACTTATGAAAAACAAAACAAATTGTGAAAATAACGTAGAGCTACTTTTATTACAAACGTGAAAGTTATTTGATGGGAAAATGAAAAAATAGCTAAATTTGCTTTGAACATTATAGGATGCGTTGAAACACTCCAAATGCATGTATTTTAATTAAAATGACATATACATATACATATTACTTAGATACTTAATGTATTTGTTTAACATATTAGCTTTCTTAATGTGACAATGTTTACTACACCAAATCAACATTGTTAGATTGTTTTTTTTATTTTATACTTTTTTTCAAAAATTTAAAATATTTTTTAAACACTAAAACAAGAGAATATGCAATTTCTTTATGATTAATTTTATTGACTTAAATTGTAATGTATTGATATTTGAGATTTTTTAAAATCTAAATATCTAAAATATAATGTATTGAAATCATAATATGTTATTTTTAAAAACTGACCTATAAAAAAAGAATTAAAGAAAATGACAGTTTATATAGACAAAGATGTGTTAAAGTTATGAGAAACAAAACAAATTGTGAAAATAACGTAGACTTACTTTTATAAGAAACATGAAACCTATTTGATGGATACATGAAAAAATAGCTAAATTTGCTTTGAACATTTAAAGATGGGTTGAGACACTCCAAATGCATGTCTTTGAATTAAAATGATATATACATATACATGTTACTTAGCTACTTAATGTATAAGCTTAACATATTAGCCTTCTTAATGTGACAATGTTTACTACACCAAATCAACATTGATAGATTGATTTACTTATCTTATTTTTTAATTTTAAAATTTAAAATATGTTTAAAGTCTAAAACAAGAGAATATGCAATTTTTGTGTGATTAATTTTATTGACTTAAATTTTAATGTATTGATATTTAGGATTTTTCTAAATCTAAATATATAAAATATAATGTATTGATATCATAATTTGTTATTTTTTAAAAATGACAATGAAAAAAGAATTAAAGAAAATGACAATTTATATAGGCAGAGATGTGTTATCTTATGAAAAATAAAACAATTTGTCAAAATAACGTAGAGCTACTTTTATTAGAAACGTGAAAGCGATTTGACGGATAAATGAAAAAATAGCTAAATTTGCTTTGAACATTATAGGATGGTTTGAAACACTACAAATGCATGTCTTTGAATTAGAATGACATATACATATACATATTACTTAGATACTTAATGTATTTGTTTAACATATTAGCCTTCTTAATGTGACAATGTTTACTACGCCAAATCAACAATGTTAGATTGTTTTATTTATTTTATACTTTTTTTCTAAATTTTAAAATATGTTTTACACAATAAAACAAGAGAATATGCAGTTTTTTATGATTAATTTTATTGACTTAAATTGTAATGTATTGATATTTGATATTTTTTTCAATCTAAATATCTAAAATATAATGTATTGAAATCATAATATTTTATTTTTAAAAACTGACCTAGAAAAAAAGAATTAAAGAAAATGACAGTTTATATAGACAAAGATGTGTTAAAGTTATGAAAAACAAAACAAATTCTGAAAATAACGTAGGGTTACTTTTATAAGAAACATGAAACCTATTTGATGGATACACGAAAAAATAGCTAAATTTGTATTGAACATTATAGGATGGGTTGAAACACTCCAAATGCATGTCTTTGAATTAAAATGATATATACATATACATGTTACTTAGCTACTTAATGTATATGTTTAACATATTTGCCTTCTTAATGTGACAATATTTACTACACCAAATCAACATTGGTAGATTGATTTACTTATTTTATTTTTTATTTTTAAAGTTTAAAATATGTTTTAAACACTAAAACAAGAGAATTCGCAATTTTTTTATGATTAATTTTATTGACTTAAATTGTAATTTAATGATATTTGAGATTTTTTTAAATCTAAATATCTAAAATATAATGTATTGAAATCATAATATGTTATTTTTGAAAACTAACCTAGAAAAAAAAGAATTAAAGAAAATGATAGTTTATATAGACAAAGATGTGTTAAAGTTATGAAAAACAAAACAATTTGTGAAAATATAATAGAGTTACTTTTATAAGAAACACGAAGCCTATTTGATGGATACATGAAAAAATAGCTAAATTTTCTTTGAACATTCTAGGATGGGTTGAAACACTCCAAATGCATGTCTTTGAATTAAAATGATATATACATATACATGTTACATAGCTACTTAATGTATATACTTGACATATTAGCCTTCTTAATGTGACAGTGTTTACTACACCAAATAGTCATTGGTAGATAAAGTTACTTATTTTATTTTTTATTTTTAAAATTTAAAATATGTTTTAAAGACTTAAACAAGAGAATGTGCAATTTCTTTATGATTAATTTTATAGACTTAAATTCTAATGTATTGATATTTGAGATTTTTTAAAATCTAAATATCTAAAATATAATGTATTGATTTCATAATTTATTATTTTTTAAAAATGACAATGAAAAAAGAATTAAAAAAAATGATAATTTATATAGACAAAGATGTGTTAACTTATGAAAAACAAAACAAATTGTGAAAATAACGTAGAGCTACTTTTATTACAAACGTGAAAGTTATTTGATGGGAAAATGAAAAAATAGCTAAATTTGCTTTGAACATTATAGGATGCGTTGAAACACTCCAAATGCATGTATTTTAATTAAAATGACATATACATATACATATTACTTAGATACTTAATGTATTTGTTTAACATATTAGCTTTCTTAATGTGACAATGTTTACTACACCAAATCAACATTGTTAGATTGTTTTTTTTATTTTATACTTTTTTTCAAAAATTTAAAATATTTTTTAAACACTAAAACAAGAGAATATGCAATTTCTTTATGATTAATTTTATTGACTTAAATTGTAATGTATTGATATTTGAGATTTTTTAAAATCTAAATATCTAAAATATAATGTATTGAAATCATAATATGTTATTTTTAAAAACTGACCTATAAAAAAAGAATTAAAGAAAATGACAGTTTATATAGACAAAGATGTGTTAAAGTTATGAGAAACAAAACAAATTGTGAAAATAACGTAGACTTACTTTTATAAGAAACATGAAACCTATTTGATGGATACATGAAAAAATAGCTAAATTTGCTTTGAACATTTAAAGATGGGTTGAGACACTCCAAATGCATGTCTTTGAATTAAAATGATATATACATATACATGTTACTTAGCTACTTAATGTATAAGCTTAACATATTAGCCTTCTTAATGTGACAATGTTTACTACACCAAATCAACATTGATAGATTGATTTACTTATCTTATTTTTTAATTTTAAAATTTAAAATATGTTTAAAGTCTAAAACAAGAGAATATGCAATTTTTGTGTGATTAATTTTATTGACTTAAATTTTAATGTATTGATATTTAAGATTTTTCTAAATCTAAATATATAAAATATAATGTATTGATATCATAATTTGTTATTTTTTAAAAATGACAATGAAAAAAGAATTAAAGAAAATGACAATTTATATAGGCAGAGATGTGTTATCTTATGAAAAATAAAACAATTTGTCAAAATAACGTAGAGCTACTTTTATTAGAAACGTGAAAGCGATTTGACGGATAAATGAAAAAATAGCTAAATTTGCTTTGAACATTATAGGATGGTTTGAAACACTACAAATGCATGTCTTTGAATTAGAATGACATATACATATACATATTACTTAGATACTTAATGTATTTGTTTAACATATTAGCCTTCTTAATGTGACAATGTTTACTACGCCAAATCAACAATGTTAGATTGTTTTATTTATTTTATACTTTTTTTCTAAATTTTAAAATATGTTTTACACAATAAAACAAGAGAATATGCAGTTTTTTATGATTAATTTTATTGACTTAAATTGTAATGTATTGATATTTGATATTTTTTTCAATCTAAATATCTAAAATATAATGTATTGAAATCATAATATTTTATTTTTAAAAACTGACCTAGAAAAAAAGAATTAAAGAAAATGACAGTTTATATAGACAAAGATGTGTTAAAGTTATGAAAAACAAAACAAATTCTGAAAATAACGTAGGGTTACTTTTATAAGAAACATGAAACCTATTTGATGGATACACGAAAAAATAGCTAAATTTGTATTGAACATTATAGGATGGGTTGAAACACTCCAAATGCATGTCTTTGAATTAAAATGATATATACATATACATGTTACTTAGCTACTTAATGTATATGTTTAACATATTTGCCTTCTTAATGTGACAATATTTACTACACCAAATCAACATTGGTAGATTGATTTACTTATTTTATTTTTTATTTTTAAAGTTTAAAATATGTTTTAAACACTAAAACAAGAGAATTCGCAATTTTTTTATGATTAATTTTATTGACTTAAATTGTAATTTAATGATATTTGAGATTTTTTTAAATCTAAATATCTAAAATATAATGTATTGAAATCATAATATGTTATTTTTGAAAACTGACCTAGAAAAAAAGAATTAAAGAAAATGATAGTTTATATAGACAAAGATGTGTTAAAGTTATGAAAAACAAAACAATTTGTGAAAATATAATAGAGTTACTTTTATAAGAAACACGAAGCCTATTTGATGGATACATGAAAAAATAGCTAAATTTTCTTTGAACATTCTAGGATGGGTTGAAACACTCCAAATGCATGTCTTTGAATTAAAATGATATATACATATACATGTTACATAGCTACTTAATGTATATACTTGACATATTAGCCTTCTTAATGTGACAGTGTTTACTACACCAAATAGTCATTGGTAGATAAAGTTACTTATTTTATTTTTTATTTTTAAAATTTAAAATATGTTTTAAAGACTTAAACAAGAGAATGTGCAATTTCTTTATGATTAATTTTATAGACTTAAATTCTAATGTATTGATATTTGAGATTTTTTAAAATCTAAATATCTAAAATATAATGTATTGATTTCATAATTTATTATTTTTTAAAAATGACAATGAAAAAAGAATTAAAAAAATGATAATTTATATAGACAAAGATGTGTTAACTTATGAAAAACAAAACAAATTGTGAAAATAACGTAGAGCTACTTTTATTACAAACGTGAAAGTTATTTGATGGGAAAATGAAAAAATAGCTAAATTTGCTTTGAACATTATAGGATGCGTTGAAACACTCCAAATGCATGTATTTTAATTAAAATGACATATACATATACATATTACTTAGATACTTAATGTATTTGTTTAACATATTAGCTTTCTTAATGTGACAATGTTTACTACACCAAATCAACATTGTTAGATTGTTTTTTTTATTTTATACTTTTTTTCAAAAATTTAAAATATTTTTTAAACACTAAAACAAGAGAATATGCAATTTCTTTATGATTAATTTTATTGACTTAAATTGTAATGTATTGATATTTGAGATTTTTTAAAATCTAAATATCTAAAATATAATGTATTGAAATCATAATATGTTATTTTTAAAAACTGACCTATAAAAAAAGAATTAAAGAAAATGACAGTTTATATAGACAAAGATGTGTTAAAGTTATGAGAAACAAAACAAATTGTGAAAATAACGTAGACTTACTTTTATAAGAAACATGAAACCTATTTGATGGATACATGAAAAAATAGCTAAATTTGCTTTGAACATTTAAAGATGGGTTGAGACACTCCAAATGCATGTCTTTGAATTAAAATGATATATACATATACATGTTACTTAGCTACTTAATGTATAAGCTTAACATATTAGCCTTCTTAATGTGACAATGTTTACT
The DNA here is from genome assembly GCF_024323335.1 of Lathyrus oleraceus. Lineage (NCBI taxonomy): Eukaryota > Viridiplantae > Streptophyta > Magnoliopsida > Fabales > Fabaceae > Lathyrus > Lathyrus oleraceus. The sequence continues at coordinate 349,021,325 of NC_066585.1, read as the reverse complement.
ACACCAAATCAACATTGATAGATTGATTTACTTATCTTATTTTTTAATTTTAAAATTTAAAATATGTTTAAAGTCTAAAACAAGAGAATATGCAATTTTTGTGTGATTAATTTTATTGACTTAAATTTTAATGTATTGATATTTAAGATTTTTCTAAATCTAAATATATAAAATATAATGTATTGATATCATAATTTGTTATTTTTTAAAAATGACAATGAAAAAAGAATTAAAGAAAATGACAATTTATATAGGCAGAGATGTGTTATCTTATGAAAAATAAAACAATTTGTCAAAATAACGTAGAGCTACTTTTATTAGAAACGTGAAAGCGATTTGACGGATAAATGAAAAAATAGCTAAATTTGCTTTGAACATTATAGGATGGTTTGAAACACTACAAATGCATGTCTTTGAATTAGAATGACATATACATATACATATTACTTAGATACTTAATGTATTTGTTTAACATATTAGCCTTCTTAATGTGACAATGTTTACTACGCCAAATCAACAATGTTAGATTGTTTTATTTATTTTATACTTTTTTTCTAAATTTTAAAATATGTTTTACACAATAAAACAAGAGAATATGCAGTTTTTTATGATTAATTTTATTGACTTAAATTGTAATGTATTGATATTTGATATTTTTTTCAATCTAAATATCTAAAATATAATGTATTGAAATCATAATATTTTATTTTTAAAAACTGACCTAGAAAAAAAGAATTAAAGAAAATGACAGTTTATATAGACAAAGATGTGTTAAAGTTATGAAAAACAAAACAAATTCTGAAAATAACGTAGGGTTACTTTTATAAGAAACATGAAACCTATTTGATGGATACACGAAAAAATAGCTAAATTTGTATTGAACATTATAGGATGGGTTGAAACACTCCAAATGCATGTCTTTGAATTAAAATGATATATACATATACATGTTACTTAGCTACTTAATGTATATGTTTAACATATTTGCCTTCTTAATGTGACAATATTTACTACACCAAATCAACATTGGTAGATTGATTTACTTATTTTATTTTTTATTTTTAAAGTTTAAAATATGTTTTAAACACTAAAACAAGAGAATTCGCAATTTTTTTATGATTAATTTTATTGACTTAAATTGTAATTTAATGATATTTGAGATTTTTTTAAATCTAAATATCTAAAATATAATGTATTGAAATCATAATATGTTATTTTTGAAAACTAACCTAGAAAAAAAAGAATTAAAGAAAATGATAGTTTATATAGACAAAGATGTGTTAAAGTTATGAAAAACAAAACAATTTGTGAAAATATAATAGAGTTACTTTTATAAGAAACACGAAGCCTATTTGATGGATACATGAAAAAATAGCTAAATTTTCTTTGAACATTCTAGGATGGGTTGAAACACTCCAAATGCATGTCTTTGAATTAAAATGATATATACATATACATGTTACATAGCTACTTAATGTATATACTTGACATATTAGCCTTCTTAATGTGACAGTGTTTACTACACCAAATAGTCATTGGTAGATAAAGTTACTTATTTTATTTTTTATTTTTAAAATTTAAAATATGTTTTAAAGACTTAAACAAGAGAATGTGCAATTTCTTTATGATTAATTTTATAGACTTAAATTCTAATGTATTGATATTTGAGATTTTTTAAAATCTAAATATCTAAAATATAATGTATTGATTTCATAATTTATTATTTTTTAAAAATGACAATGAAAAAAGAATTAAAAAAAATGATAATTTATATAGACAAAGATGTGTTAACTTATGAAAAACAAAACAAATTGTGAAAATAACGTAGAGCTACTTTTATTACAAACGTGAAAGTTATTTGATGGGAAAATGAAAAAATAGCTAAATTTGCTTTGAACATTATAGGATGCGTTGAAACACTCCAAATGCATGTATTTTAATTAAAATGACATATACATATACATATTACTTAGATACTTAATGTATTTGTTTAACATATTAGCTTTCTTAATGTGACAATGTTTACTACACCAAATCAACATTGTTAGATTGTTTTTTTATTTTATACTTTTTTTCAAAAATTTAAAATATTTTTTAAACACTAAAACAAGAGAATATGCAATTTCTTTATGATTAATTTTATTGACTTAAATTGTAATGTATTGATATTTGAGATTTTTTAAAATCTAAATATCTAAAATATAATGTATTGAAATCATAATATGTTATTTTTAAAAACTGACCTATAAAAAAAGAATTAAAGAAAATGACAGTTTATATAGACAAAGATGTGTTAAAGTTATGAGAAACAAAACAAATTGTGAAAATAACGTAGACTTACTTTTATAAGAAACATGAAACCTATTTGATGGATACATGAAAAAATAGCTAAATTTGCTTTGAACATTTAAAGATGGGTTGAGACACTCCAAATGCATGTCTTTGAATTAAAATGATATATACATATACATGTTACTTAGCTACTTAATGTATAAGCTTAACATATTAGCCTTCTTAATGTGACAATGTTTACTACACCAAATCAACATTGATAGATTGATTTACTTATCTTATTTTTTAATTTTAAAATTTAAAATATGTTTAAAGTCTAAAACAAGAGAATATGCAATTTTTGTGTGATTAATTTTATTGACTTAAATTTTAATGTATTGATATTTAAGATTTTTCTAAATCTAAATATATAAAATATAATGTATTGATATCATAATTTGTTATTTTTTAAAAATGACAATGAAAAAAGAATTAAAGAAAATGACAATTTATATAGGCAGAGATGTGTTATCTTATGAAAAATAAAACAATTTGTCAAAATAACGTAGAGCTACTTTTATTAGAAACGTGAAAGCGATTTGACGGATAAATGAAAAAATAGCTAAATTTGCTTTGAACATTATAGATGGTTTGAAACACTACAAATGCATGTCTTTGAATTAGAATGACATATACATATACATATTACTTAGATACTTAATGTATTTGTTTAACATATTAGCCTTCTTAATGTGACAATGTTTACTACGCCAAATCAACAATGTTAGATTGTTTTATTTATTTTATACTTTTTTTCTAAATTTTAAAATATGTTTTAAACAATAAAACAAGAGTATATGCAGTTTTTTATGATTAATTTTATTGACTTAAATTGTAATGTATTGATATTTGATATTTTTTTCAATCTAAATATCTAAAATATAATGTATTGAAATCATAATATTTTATTTTTAAAAACTGACCTAGAAAAAAGAATTAAAGAAAATGACAGTTTATATAGACAAAGATGTGTTAAAGTTATGAAAAACAAAACAAATTCTGAAAATAACGTAGGGTTACTTTTATAAGAAACATGAAACCTATTTGATGGATACACGAAAAAATAGCTAAATTTGTATTGAACATTATAGGATGGGTTGAAACACTCCAAATGCATGTCTTTGAATTAAAATGATATATACATATACATGTTACTTAGCTACTTAATGTATATGTTTAACATATTTGCCTTCTTAATGTGACAATATTTACTACACCAAATCAACATTGGTAGATTGATTTACTTATTTTATTTTTTATTTTTAAAGTTTAAAATATGTTTTAAACACTAAAACAAGAGAATTCGCAATTTTTTTATGATTAATTTTATTGACTTAAATTGTAATTTAATGATATTTGAGATTTTTTTAAATCTAAATATCTAAAATATAATGTATTGAAATCATAATATGTTATTTTTGAAAACTAACCTAGAAAAAAAAGAATTAAAGAAAATGATAGTTTATATAGACAAAGATGTGTTAAAGTTATGAAAAACAAAACAATTTGTGAAAATATAATAGAGTTACTTTTATAAGAAACACGAAGCCTATTTGATGGATACATGAAAAAATAGCTAAATTTTCTTTGAACATTCTAGGATGGGTTGAAACACTCCAAATGCATGTCTTTGAATTAAAATGATATATACATATACATGTTACATAGCTACTTAATGTATATGTTTAACATATTAGCCTTCTTAATGTGACATGTTTACTACACCAAATCAACATTGGTAGATTAAGTTACTTATTTTATTTTTTTTTTAAAATTTATGTTTTAAAATTATGTAATATGTTTTTTATAGACTTAAAAATGTATTGATTTTTTTTTAAAAAACTGAAATAATAAAAAAATGACAATAAAAGAATTAAAAAAAGATAATTATATAGACAAAGATGTGTTAACTTATGAAAAACAAAACAAATTGTGAAAATAACGTAGAGCTACTTTTATTACAAACGTGAAAGTTATTTGATGGGAAAATGAAAAAATAGCTAAATTTGCTTTGAACATTATAAGATGCGTTGAAACACTCCAAATGCATGTATTTTAATTAAAATGACATATACATATACATATTACTTAGATACTTAATGTATTTGTTTAACATATTAGCTTTCTTAATGTGACAATGTTTACTACACCAAATCAACATTGTTAGATTGTTTTTTATTTTATACTTTTTTCAAAATTTAAAATATTTTTTAAACACTAAAACAAGAGAATATGCAATTTTTTATGATTAATTTTATTGACTTAAATTGTAATGTATTGATATTTGAGATTTTTTTAAATCTAAATATCTAAAATATAATGTATTGAAATCATAATATGTTATTTTTAAAATGACCTATAAAAAAGAATTAAAGAAAATGACAGTTTATATAGACAAAGATGTGTTAAAGTTATGAAAACAAAACAAATTGTGAAAATAACGTAGACTACTTTTATAAGAAACATGAAACCTATTTGATGGATAATGAAAAAATAGCTAAATTTGCTTTGAACATTAAAGATGGGTTGAGACACTCCAAATGCATGTCTTTGAATTAAAATGATATATACATATACATGTTACTTAGCTACTTAATGTATATGCTTAACATATTAGCCTTCTTAATGTGACAATGTTTACTACACCAAATCAACATTGTTAGATTGATTTATTTATCTTTATTTTTTTTTTAAAATTTAAAATATTTTTAAAGACTAAAACAAGAGAATATGCAGTTTTTTGTGATTAATTTTATTGACTTAAATTTTAATGTATTGATATTTGAGATTTTTTTAAATCTAAATATCTAAAATATAATGTATTGATATCATAATTTGTTATTTTTTAAAAATGACAATGAAAAAAGAATTAAAGAAAATGACAATTTATATAGGCAAAGATGTGTTAACTTATGAAAAATAAAACAATTTGTGAAAATAACGTAGACTTACTTTTAGAAACATGAAACCTATTTGATGGATACATGAAAAAATAGCTAAATTTGCTTTGAACATTTAATTAATTTATACTTTTTTTAAATTTAAAGACATAAAATAACAGAATGTGCAATTTCTTTATGATAAATTTTATAGACTTAAATTCTAATGTATTGATATTTAAGATTTTTTTAAATCTAAATATCTAAAATATAATGTATTGAAATCATAATTTATTATTTTTTAAAAATGACAATGAAAAAAGAATTAAAGAAAATGACAATTTATATAGACAAAGATGTGTTAACTTATGAAAAACAAAACAAATTGTGAAAATAACGTAGGGTACTTTTATTACAAACATGAAAGTTATTTGATGGAAAACGAAAAAATAGCTAAATTTGCTTTGAACATTATAGGATGGGTTGAAACACTCCAAATGCATGTCTTTGAATTAAAATGATATATACATATACATGTTACTTAGATACTTAATGTATTTGTTTAACATATTAGCTTTCTTAATGTGACAATGTTTACTACACCAAATCAACATTGTTAGATTGTTTTATTTATTTTATTTTTTTTTTAAAAATTTAAAATATTTTTTAAACACTAAAACAAGAGAATATGCATTTTTTTATGATTAATTTTATTGACTTAAATTGTAATGTATTGATATTTGAGATTTTTTTAAATCTAAATATCTAAAATATAATGTATTGAAATCATAATATGTTATTTTTAAAAACTGACCTATAAAAAAGAAATAAAGAAAATGACAGTTTATATAGACAAAGATGTGTTAAAGTTATGAAAAAAAAACAAATTGTGAAAATAACGTAGACTTACTTTTATAAGAAACATGAAACCTATTTGATGGATACATGAAAAAATAGCTAAATTTGCTTTGAACATTTAAGATGGGTTGAAACACTCCGAATGCATGTCTTTGAATTAAAATGATATATACATATACATGTTACTTAGCTACTTAATGTATATGCTTAACATATTAGCCTTCTTAATGTGACAATGTTTACTACACCAAATCAACATTGGTAGATAAAGTTACTTATTTATTTTTTTATTTTTAAAATTTAAAATATGTTTTAAAGACTAAAACAACAGAATGTGCAATTTCTTTATGATTAATTTTATAGACTTAAATTGTAATGTATTGATATTTGAGATTTTTTAAATCTAAATATCTAAAATATAATGTATTGATTTCATAATTTATTATTTTTTTAAAATGACAATGAAAAAAGAATTAAAGAAAATGATAATTTATATAGACAAAGATGTGTTAACTTATGAAAAACAAAACAAATTGTGAAAATAACGTAGAGCTACTTTTATTACAAACGTGAAAGTTATTTGATGGGAAAATGAAAAAATAGCTAAATTTGCTTTGAACATTATAGGATGGGGTGAAACACTCCAAATGAATGTATTTAAATTAAAATGACATATACATATACATATTACTTAGATACTTAATGTATTTGTTTAACATATTAGCTTTCTTAATCTGACAATGTTTACTACACCAAATCAACATTGTTAGATTGTTTTACTTTTTTTCAAAATTTTAAAATATTTTTTAAACAATAAAACAAGAGAATATGCAGTTTTTTTATGATTAATTTTATTGACTTAAATTGTAATGTATTGATATTTGAGATTTTTTTAAATCTAAATATCTAAAATATAATGTATTGAAATCATAATATGTTATTTTTAAAAACTGACCTATAAAAAAAGAATTAAAGAAAATGACAGTTTATATAGACAAAGTTGTGTTAAAGTTATGAAAAACAAAACAAATTGTGAAAATAACGTAGACTTACTTTTATAAGAAACATGAAACCTATTTGATGGATACATGAAAAAATAGCTAAATTTGCTTTGAACATTTAAAGATGGGTTGAAACACTCCGAATGCATGTCTTTGAATTAAAATGATATATACATATACATGTTACTTAGCTACTTAATGTATATGCTTAACATATTAGCCTTCTTAATGTGACAATGTTTACTACACCAAATCAACATTGGTAGATAAAGTTACTTATTTTATTTTTTATTTTTAAAATTTAAAATATGTTTTAAAGACTAAAAAACAGAATGTGCAATTTCTTTATGATTAATTTTATAGACTTAAATTGTAATGTATTGATATTTAAGATTTTTTTAAATCTAAATATCTAAAATATAATGTATTGATTTCATAATTTATTATTTTTTAAAAATGACAATGAAAAAAGAATTAAAGAAAATGATAATTTATATAGACAAAGATGTGTTAACTTATGAAAAACAAAACAAATTGTGAAAATAACGTAGAGCTACTTTTATTACAAACGTGAAAGTTATTTGATGGAATAATGAAAAAATAGCTAAATTTGCTTTGAACATTATAGGAAGGGTTGAAACACTCCAAATGCATGTATTTGAATTAAAATGACATATACATATACATATTACTTAGATACTTAATGTATTTGTTTAACATATTAGCTTTCTTAATGTGACAATGTTTACTACACCAAATCAACATTGTTAGATTGTTTTATTTATTTTATACTTTTTTTCAAAAATTTAAAATATTTTTTAAACACTAAAACAAGAGAATATGCAGTTTTTTTATGATTAATTTTATTGACTTAAATTGTAATGTATTGATATTTGAGATTTTTTTAATCTAAATATCTAAAATATAATGTATTGAAATCATAATATGTTATTTTTAAAAACTGACCTATAAAAAAAGAATTAAAGAAAATGACAGTTTATATAGACAAAGATGTGTTAAAGTTATGAAAAACAAAACAAATTGTGAAAATAACGTAGACTTACTTTTATAAGAAACATGAAACCTATTTGATGGATACATGAAAAAATAGCTAAATTTGCTTTGAACATTTAAAGATGGGTTGAAACACTCCGAATGCATGTCTTTGAATTAAAATGATATATACATATACATGTTACTTAGCTACTTAATGTATATGCTTAACATATTAGCCTTCTTAATGTGACAATGTTTACTACACCAAATCAACATTGGTAGATAAAGTTACTTATTTTATTTTTTTATTTTTAAAATTTAAAATATGTTTTAAAGACTAAAACAACAGAATGTGCAATTTCTTTATGATTAATTTTATAGACTTAAATTGTAATGTATTGATATTTGAGATTTTTTTAAATCTAAATATCTAAAATATAATGTATTGATTTCATAATTTATTATTTTTTAAAATGACAATGAAAAAAGAATTAAAGAAAATGATAATTTATATAGACAAAGATGTGTTAACTTATGAAAACAAAACAAATTGTGAAAATAACGTAGAGCTACTTTTATTACAAACGTGAAAGTTATTTGATGGGAAATGAAAAAATAGCTAAATTTGCTTTGAACATTATAGGAAGGGTTGAAACACTCCAAATGCATGTATTTGAATTAAAATGACATATACATATACATATTACTTAGATACTTAATGTATTTGTTTAACATATTAGCTTTCTTAATGTGACAATGTTTACTACACCAAATCAACATTGTTAGATTGTTTTATTTATTTTATACTTTTTTTCAAAAATTTAAAATATTTTTTAAACACTAAAACAAGAGAATATGCAGTTTTTTTATGATTAATTTTATTGACTTAAATTGTAATGTATTGATATTTGAGATTTTTTTAAATCTAAATATCTAAAATATAATGTATTGAAATCATAATATGTTATTTTTAAAACTGACCTATAAAAAAGAAATAAAGAAAATGACAGTTTATATAGACAAAGATGTGTTAAAGTTATGAAAAACAAAACAAATTGTGAAAATAACGTAGACTTACTTTTATAAGAAACATGAAACCTATTTGATGGATACATGAAAAAATAGCTAAATTTGCTTTGAACATTTAAGATGGGTTGAAACACTCCGAATGCATGTCTTAGAATTAAAATGATATATACATATACATGTTACTTAGCTACTTAATGTATATGCTTAACATATTAGCCTTCTTAATGTGACAATGTTTACTACACCAAATCAACATTGGTAGATAAAGTTACTTATTTTATTTTTTTTTTTTTAAAATTTAAAATATGTTTTAAAGACTAAAAACCAGAATGTGCAATTTCTTTATGATTAATTTTATAGACTTAAATTGTAATGTATTGATATTTGAGATTTTTTTAAATCTAAATATCTAAAATATAATGTATTGATTTCATAATTTATTATTTTTTAAAAATGACAATGAAAAAAGAATTAAAGAAAATGATAATTTATATAGACAAAGATGTGTTAACTTATGAAAAACAAAACAAATTGTGAAAATAACGTACAGCTACTTTTATTACAAACGTGAAAGTTATTTGATGGGAAAATGAAAAAATAGCTAAATTTGCTTTGAACATTATAGGAAGGGTTGAAACACTCCAAATGCATGTATTTGAATTAAAATGACATATACATATACATATTACTTAGATACTTAATGTATTTGTTTAACATATTAGCTTTCTTAATGTGACAATGTTTACTACACCAAATCAACATTGTTAGATTGTTTTATTTATTTTATACTTTTTTCAAAAATTTAAAATATTTTTTAAACACTAAAACAAGAGAATATGCAGTTTTTTTATGATTAATTTTATTGACTTAAATTGTAATGTATTGATATTTGAGATTTTTTTAAATCTAAATATCTAAAATATAATGTATTGAAATCATAATATGTTATTTTTAAAAACTGACCTATAAAAAAGAAATAAAGAAAATGACAGTTTATATAGACAAAGATGTGTTAAAGTTATGAAAAATAAAACAAATTGTGAAAATAACGTAGACTTACTTTTATAAGAAACATGAAACCTATTTGATGGATACATGAAAAAATAGCTAAATTTGCTTTGAACATTTAAGATGGGTTGAAACACTCCGAATGCATGTCTTAGAATTAAAATGATATATACATATACATGTTACTTAGCTACTTAATGTATATGCTTAACATATTAGCCTTCTTAATGTGACAATGTTTACTACACCAAATCAACATTGGTAGATAAAGTTACTTATTTAATTTTTTTTTTTAAAATTTAAAATATGTTTTAAAGACTAAAAAAACAGAATGTGCAATTTCTTTATGATTAATTTTATAGACTTAAATTGTAATGTATTGATATTTGAGATTTTTTTAAATCTAAATATCTAAAATATAATGTATTGATTTCATAATTTATTATTTTTAAAAATGACAATGAAAAAAGAATTAAAGAAAATGATAATTTATTTAGACAAAGATGTGTTAACTTATGAAAAACAAAACAAATTGTGAAAATAACGTACATCTACTTTTATTACAAACGTGAAAGTTATTTGATGGGAAAATGAAAAAATAGCTAAATTTGCTTTGAACATTATAGAATGCGTTGAAACACTCCAAATGCATGTATTTTAATTAAAATGACATATACATATACATATTACTTAGATACTTAATGTATTTGTTTAACATATTAGCTTTCTTAATGTGATAATGTTTACTATACCAAATCAACATTGTTAGATTGTTTTACTTTTTTTTAAAAATTTAAAATATTTTTTAAACACTAAAACAAGAGAATATGTAGTTTTTTTATGATTAATTTTATTGACTTAAATTGTAATGTATTGATATTTGAGATTTTTTTAAATCTAAATATCTAAAATATAATGTATTGAAATCATAATATGTTATTTTTAAAAACTGACCTATAAAAAAGAATTAAAGAAAATGACAGTTTATATAGACAAAGATATGTTAAAGTTATGAAAAACAAAACAAATTGTGAAAATAACGTAGACTTACTTTTATAAGAAACATGAAACCTATTTGATGGATACATGAAAAAATAGCTAAATTTGCTTTGAACATTTAAAGATGGGTTGAAACACTCCGAATGCATGTCTTAGAATTAAAATGATATATACATATACATGTTACTTAGCTACTTAATGTATATGCTTAACATATTAGCCTTCTTAATGTGACAATGTTTACTACACCAAATCAACATTGGTAGATAAAGTTACTTATTTTATTTTTTATTTTTAAAATTTAAAATATGTTTTAAAGACTAAAACAACAGAATGTGCAATTTCTTTATGATTAATTTTATAGACTTAAATTGTAATGTATTGATATTTGAGATTTTTTTAAATCTAAATATCTAAAATATAATGTATTGATTTCATAATTTATTATTTTTTAAAAATGACAATGAAAAAAGAATTAAAGAAAATGATAATTTATATAGACAAAGATGTGTTAACTTATGAAAAACAAAACAAATTGTGAAAATAACGTAGAGCTACTTTTATTACAAACGTGAAAGTTATTTGATGGGAAAATGAAAAAATAGCTAAATTTGCTTTGAACATTATAGGATGGGTTGAAACACTCCAAATGCATGTATTTGAATTAAAATGACATATACATATACATATTACTTAGATACTTAATGTATTTGTTTAACATATTAGCTTTCTTAATGTGACAATGTTTACTACACCAAATCAACATTGTTAGATTGTTTTACTTTTTTTCAAAAATTTAAAATATTTTTTAAACACTAAAACAAGAGAATATGCAGTTTTTTTATGATTAATTTTATTGACTTAAATTGTAATGTATTGATATTTGAGATTTTTTTAAATCTAAATATCTAAAATATAATGTATTGAAACCATAATATGTTATTTTTAAAAACTGACCTATAAAAAAAGAATTAAAGAAAATGACAGTTTATATAGACAAAGATGTGTTAAAGTTATGAAAAACAAAACAAATTGTGAAAATAACGTAGACTTACTTTTATAAGAAACATGAAACCTATTTGATGGATACATGAAAAAATAGCTAAATTTGCTTTGAACATTTAAAGATGGGTTGAAACACTCCGAATGCATGTCTTTGAATTAAAATGATATATACATATACATGTTACTTAGCTACTTAATGTATATGCTTAACATATTAGCCTTCTTAATGTGACAATGTTTACTACACCAAATCAACATTGGTAGATAAAGTTACTTATTTTATTTTTTTATTTTTAAAATTTAAAATATGTTTTAAAGACTAAAATAACAGAATGTGCAATTTCTTTATGATTAATTTTATAGACTTAAATTCTAATGTATTGATATTTAGATTTTTTTAAATCTAAATATCTAAAATATAATGTATTGATTTCATAATTTATTATTTTTTAAAAATGACAATGAAAAAAGAATTAAAGAAAATGATAATTTATATAGACAAAGATGTGTTAACTTATGAAAAACAAAACAAATTGTGAAAATAACGTAGAGCTACTTTTATTACAAACGTGAAAGTTATTTGATGGGAAAATGAAAAAATAGCTAAATTTGCTTTGAACATTATAGGAAGGGTTGAAACACTCCAAATGCATGTATTTGAATTAAAATGACATATACATATACATATTACTTAGATACTTAATGTATTTGTTTAACATATTAGCTTTCTTAATGTGACAATGTTTACTACACCAAATCAACATTGTTAGATTGTTTTATTTATTTTATACTTTTTTTCAAAAATTTAAAATATTTTTAAACACTAAAACAAGAGAATATGCAGTTTTTTATGATTAATTTTATTGACTTAAATTGTAATGTATTGATATTTGAGATTTTTTTAAATCTAAATATCTAAAATATAATGTATTGAAATCATAATATGTTATTTTTAAAAACTGACCTATAAAAAAGAATAAAGAAAATGACAGTTTATATAGACAAAGATGTGTTAAAGTTATGAAAACAAAACAAATTGTGAAAATAACGTAGACTTACTTTTATAAGAAACATGAAACCTATTTGATGGATACATGAAAAAATAGCTAAATTTGCTTTGAACATTTAAAGATGGGTTGAAACACTCCGAATGCATGTCTTTGAATTAAAATGATATATACATATACATGTTACTTAGCTACTTAATGTATATGCTTAACATATTAGCCTTCTTAATGTGACAATGTTTACTACACCAAATCAACATTGGTAGATAAAGTTACTTATTTTATTTTTTTATTTTTAAAATTTAAAATATGTTTTAAAGACTAAAAAACAGAATGTGCAATTTCTTTATGATTAATTTTATAGACTTAAATTGTAATGTATTGATATTTAGATTTTTTTAAATCTAAATATCTAAAATATAATGTATTGATTTCATAATTTATTATTTTTTAAAAATGACAATGAAAAAAGAATTAAAGAAAATGATAATTTATATAGACAAAGATGTGTTAACTTATGAAAAACAAAACAAATTGTGAAAATAACGTAGAGCTACTTTTATTACAAACGTGAAAGTTATTTGATGGGAAAATGAAAAAATAGCTAAATTTGCTTTGAACATTATAGGAAGGGTTGAAACACTCCAAATGCATGTATTTGAATTAAAATGACATATACATATACATATTACTTAGATACTTAATGTATTTGTTTAACATATTAGCTTTCTTAATGTGACAATGTTTACTACACCAAATCAACATTGTTAGATTGTTTTATTTATTTTATACTTTTTTTCAAAAATTTAAAATATTTTTAAACACTAAAACAAGAGAATATGCAGTTTTTTTATGATTAATTTTATTGACTTAAATTGTAATGTATTGATATTTGAGATTTTTTAAATCTAAATATCTAAAATATAATGTATTGAAATCATAATATGTTATTTTTAAAAACTGACCTATAAAAAAAGAAATAAAGAAAATGACAGTTTATATAGACAAAGATGTGTTAAAGTTATGAAAAACAAAACAAATTGTGAAAATAACGTAGACTTACTTTTATAAGAAACATGAAACCTATTTGATGGATACATGAAAAAATAGCTAAATTTGCTTTGAACATTTAAAGATGGGTTGAAACACTCCGAATGCATGTCTTTGAATTAAAATGATATATACATATACATGTTACTTAGCTACTTAATGTATATGCTTAACATATTAGCCTTCTTAATGTGACAATGTTTACTACACCAAATCAACATTGGTAGATAAAGTTACTTATTTTATTTTTTTATTTTTAAAATTTAAAATATGTTTTAAAGACTAAAATAACAGAATGTGCAATTTCTTTATGATTAATTTTATAGACTTAAATTCTAATGTATTGATATTTGAGATTTTTTAAATCTAAATATCTAAAATATAATGTATTGATTTCATAATTTATTATTTTTTAAAAATGACAATGAAAAAAGAATTAAAGAAAATGATAATTTATATAGACAAAGATGTGTTAACTTATGAAAAACAAAACAAATTGTGAAAATAACGTAGAGCTACTTTTATTACAAACGTGAAAGTTATTTGATGGGAAAATGAAAAAATAGCTAAATTTGCTTTGAACATTATCGGAAGGGTTGAAACACTCCAAATGCATGTATTTGAATTAAAATGACATATACATATACATATTACTTAGATACTTAATGTATTTGTTTAACATATTAGCTTTCTTAATGTGACAATGTTTACTACACCAAATCAACATTGTTAGATTGTTTTATTTATTTTATACTTTTTTTCAAAATTTAAAATATTTTTTAAACACTAAAACAAGAGAATATGCAGTTTTTTTATGATTAATTTTATTGACTTAAATTGTAATGTATTGATATTTGAGATTTTTTTAAATCTAAATATCTAAAATATAATGTATTGAAATCATAATATGTTATTTTTAAAAACTGACCTATAAAAAAAGAATAAAGAAAATGACAGTTTATATAGACAAAGATGTGTTAAAGTTATGAAAAATAAAACAAATTGTGAAAATAACGTAGACTTACTTTTATAAGAAACATGAAACCTATTTGATGGATACATGAAAAAATAGCTAAATTTGCTTTGAACATTTAAAGATGGGTTGAAACACTCCGAATGCATGTCTTAGAATTAAAATGATATATACATATACATGTTACTTAGCTACTTAATGTATATGCTTAACATATTAGCCTTCTTAATGTGACAATGTTTACTACACCAAATCAACATTGGTAGATAAAGTTACTTATTTTATTTTTTTATTTTTAAAATTTAAAATATGTTTTAAAGACTAAAAACACAGAATGTGCAATTTCTTTATGATTAATTTTATAGACTTAAATTGTAATGTATTGATATTTGAGATTTTTTTAAATCTAAATATCTAAAATATAATGTATTGATTTCATAATTTATTATTTTTTAAAAATGACAATGAAAAAAGAATTAAAGAAAATGATAATTTATATAGACAAAGATGTGTTAACTTATGAAAAACAAAACAAATTGTGAAAATAACGTAGAGCTACTTTTATTACAAACGTGAAAGTTATTTGATGGGAAAATGAAAAAATAGCTAAATTTGCTTTGAACATTATAGGAAGGGTTGAAACACTCCAAATGCATGTATTTGAATTAAAATGACATATACATATACATATTACTTAGATACTTAATGTATTTGTTTAACATATTAGCTTTCTTAATGTGACAATGTTTACTACACCAAATCAACATTGTTAGATTGTTTTATTTATTTTATACTTTTTTTCAAAAATTAAAATATTTTTAAACACTAAAACAAGAGAATATGCAGTTTTTTTATGATTAATTTTATTGACTTAAATTGTAATGTATTGATATTTGAGATTTTTTTAAATCTAAATATCTAAAATATAATGTATTGAAATCATAATATGTTATTTTTAAAAACTGACCTATAAAAAAAGAATAAAGAAAATGACAGTTTATATAGACAAAGATGTGTTAAAGTTATGAAAAACAAAACAAATTGTGAAAATAACGTAGACTTACTTTTATAAGAAACATGAAACCTATTTGATGGATACATGAAAAAATAGCTAAATTTGCTTTGAACATTTAATAATGGGTTGAAACACTCCGAATGCATGTCTTAGAATTAAAATGATATATACATATACATGTTACTTAGCTACTTAATGTATATGCTTAACATATTAGCCTTCTTAATGTGACAATGTTTACTACACCAAATCAACATTGGTAGATAAAGTTACTTATTTTATTTTTTTATTTTTAAAATTTAAAATATGTTTTAAAGACTAAAAAAACCAGAATGTGCAATTTCTTTATGATTAATTTTATAGACTTAAATTGTAATGTATTGATATTTGAGATTTTTTTAAATCTAAATATCTAAAATATAATGTATTGATTTCATAATTTATTATTTTTTAAAAATGACAATGAAAAAAGAATTAAAGAAAATGATAATTTATATAGACAAAGATGTGTTAACTTATGAAAAACAAAACAAATTGTGAAAATAACGTAGAGCTACTTTTATTACAAACGTGAAAGTTATTTGATGGGAAAATGAAAAAATAGCTAAATTTGCTTTGAACATTATAGGAAGGGTTGAAACACTCCAAATGCATGTATTTGAATTAAAATGACATATACATATACATATTACTTAGATACTTAATGTATTTGTTTAACATATTAGCTTTCTTAATGTGACAATGTTTACTACACCAAATCAACATTGTTAGATTGTTTTAATACTTTTTTAAAAATTTAAAATATTTTTTAAACACTAAAACAAGAGAATATGCAGTTTTTTTATGATTAATTTTATTGACTTAAATTGTAATGTATTGATATTTGAGATTTTTTTAAATCTAAATATCTAAAATATAATGTATTGAAATCATAATATGTTATTTTTAAAACTGACCTATAAAAAAAGAATTAAAGAAAATGACAGTTTATATAGACAAAGATGTGTTAAAGTTATGAAAAACAAAACAAATTGTGAAAATAACGTAGACTTACTTTTATAAGAAACATGAAACCTATTTGATGGATACATGAAAAAATAGCTAAATTTGCTTTGAACATTTAAAGATGGGTTGAAACACTCCGAATGCATGTCTTAGAATTAAAATGATATATACATATACATGTTACTTAGCTACTTAATGTATATGCTTAACATATTAGCCTTCTTAATGTGACAATGTTTACTACACCAAATCAACATTGGTAGATAAAGTTACTTATTTTATTTTTTTATTTTTAAAATTTAAAATATGTTTTAAAGACTAAAACAACAGAATGTGCAATTTCTTTATGATTAATTTTATAGACTTAAATTGTAATGTATTGATATTTGAGATTTTTTTAAATCTAAATATCTAAAATATAATGTATTGATTTCATAATTTATTATTTTTAAAAATGACAATGAAAAAAGAATTAAAGAAAATGATAATTTATATAGACAAAGATGTGTTAACTTATGAAAAACAAAACAAATTGTGAAAATAACGTAGAGCTACTTTTATTACAAACGTGAAAGTTATTTGATGGGAAAATGAAAAATAGCTAAATTTGCTTTGAACATTATAGGATGGTTTGAAACACTCCAAATGCATGTATTTGAATTAAAATGACATATACATATACATATTACTTAGATACTTAATGTATTTGTTTAACATATTAGCTTTCTTAATGTGACAATGTTTACTACACCAAATCAACATTGTTAGATTGTTTTATTTATTTTATACTTTTTTTCAAAATTTTAAAATATTTTTTAAACACTAAAACAAGAGAATATGCAGTTTTTTATGATTAATTTTATTGACTTAAATTGTAATGTATTGATATTTGATTTTTTTTCAATCTAAATATCTAAAATATAATGTATTGAAATCATAATATTTTATTTTTAAAAACTGACCTAGAAAAAAAAAATTAAAGAAAATGACAGTTTATATAGACAAAGATGTGTTAAAGTTATGAAAAACAAAACAAATTGTGAAAATAACATAGACTTACTTTTATAAGAAACATGAAACCTATTTGATGGATACATGAAAAAATAGCTAAATTTGCTTTGAACATTTAAAGATGGGTTGAAACACTCCAAATGCATGTCTTTGAATTAAAATGATATATACATATACATGTTACTTAGCTACTTAATGTATATGCTTAACATATTAGCCTTCTTAATGTGACAATGTTTACTACACCAAATCAACATTGGTAGATAAAGTTACTTATTTTATTTTTTTATTTTTAAAATTTAAAATATGTTTTAAAGACTAAAACAACAGAATGTGCAATTTCTTTATGATTAATTTTATAGACTTAAATTGTGATGTATTGATATTTGAGATTTTTTTAAATCTAAATATCTAAAATATAATGTATTGATTTCATAATTTATTATTTTTTAAAAATGACAATGAAAAAAGAATTAAAGAAAATGATAATTTATATAGACAAAGATGTGTTAACTTATGAAAACAAAACAAATTGTGAAAATAACGTAGAGCTACTTTTATTACAAACGTGAAAGTTATTTGATGGGAAAATGAAAAAATAGCTAAATTTGCTTTGAACATTATAGGATGCGTTGAAACACTCCAAATGCATGTATTTTAATTAAAATGACATATACATATACATATTACTTAGATACTTAATGTATTTGTTTAACATATTAGCCTTCTTAATGTGACAATGTTTACTACGCCAAATCAACATTGTTAGATTGTTTTATTTATTTTATACTTTTTTTTCAAATTTAAAATTTGTTTAAACACTAAAACAAGAGAATATGCAGTTTTTTTATGATTAATTTTATTGACTTAAATTGTAATGTATTGATATTTGAGATTTTTTTAAATCTAAATATCTAAAATATAATGTATTGAAATCATAATATGTTATTTTTAAAAACTGACCTATAAAAAAAGAATTAAAGAAAATGACAGTTTATATAGACAAAGATGTGTTAAAGTTATGAAAAACAAAACAAATGTGAAAATAACGTAGACTTACTTTTATAAGAAACATGAAACCTATTTGATGGATACATGAAAAAATAGCTAAATTTGCTTTGAACATTATAGGATGGGTTGAAACACTCCAATGCATGTCTTTGAATTAAAATGATATATACATATACATGTTACTTAGCTACTTAATGTATATGTTTAACATATTAGCCTTCTTAATGTGACAATGTTTACTACACCAAATCAACATTGGTAGATTGATTTACTTATTTTATTTTTTATTTTTAAAATATAAAATATTTTTTAAACACTAAAACAAGAGAATTGCAATTTTTTTATGATTAATTTTATTGACTTAAATTGTAATGTATTGATATTTGAGATTTTTTTAAATCTAAATATCTAAAATATAATGTATTGAAATCATAATATGTTATTTTTAAAAACTGACCTATAAAAAAAGAAATAAAGAAAATGACAGTTTATATAGACAAAGATGTGTTAAAGTTATGAAAAACAAAACAAATTGTGAAAATAACGTAGAGTTACTTTTATAAGAACACGAAGCTATTTGATGGATACATGAAAAAATAGCTAAATTTGCTTTGAACATTATAGGATGGGTTGAAACACTCCAAATGCATGTCTTTGAATTAAAATGATATATACATATACATGTTACTTAGCTACTTAATGTATTTGCTTAACATATTAGCCTTCTTAATGTGACAATGTTTACTACACCAAATCAACATTGGTAGATAAAGTTACTTATTTTATTTTTTATTTTTAAAATTTAAAATATGTTTTAAAGACTAAAACAAGAGAATGTGCAATTTCTTTATGATTAATTTTATAGACTTAAATTGTAATGTATTGATATTTGAGATTTTTTAAATCTAAATATCTAAAATATAATGTATTGATTTCATAATTTATTATTTTTAAAATGACATGAAAAAGAATTAAAGAAAATGATAATTTATATAGACAAAGATGTGTTAACTTATGAAAAACAAAACAAATTGTGAAAATAACGTAGACTACTTTTATTACAAACGTGAAAGTTATTTGATGGAAAATGAAAAAATAGCTAAATTTGCTTTGAACATTATAGGATGGGTTGAAACTCCAAATGCATGTCTTTAATTAAAATGACATATACATATACATATTACTTAGATACTTAATGTATTTGTTTAACATATTAGCTTTCTTAATGTGACAATGTTTACTACACCAAATCAACATTGTTAGATTGTTTTTTTTATTTTATACTTTTTTTTAAAAATTTAAAATATGTTTTAAACACTAAAACAAGAGAATATGCAATTTCTTTATGATTAATTTTATTGACTTAAATTGTAATGTATTGATATTTGAGATTTTTTAAATCTAAATATCTAAAATATAATGTATTGAAATCATAATATGTTATTTTTAAAAACTGACCTATAAAAAAGAATTAAAGAAAATGACAGTTTATATAGACAAAGATGTGTTAAAGTTATGAAAAACAAAACAAATTGTGAAAATAACGTAGATTTACTT
Organism: Lathyrus oleraceus; assembly: GCF_024323335.1. Classification (NCBI taxonomy): domain Eukaryota; kingdom Viridiplantae; phylum Streptophyta; class Magnoliopsida; order Fabales; family Fabaceae; genus Lathyrus; species Lathyrus oleraceus. Next base: position 349,000,590 of record NC_066585.1, on the reverse strand, counting down.
TTATAAGAAACATGAAACCTATTTGATGGATACATGAAAAAATAGCTAAATTTGCTTTGAACATTTAAAGATGGGTTGAGACACTCCAAATGCATGTCTTTGAATTAAAATGATATATACATATACATGTTACTTAGCTACTTAATGTATATGCTTAACATATTAGCCTTCTTAATGTGACAATGTTTACTACACCAAATCAACATTGGTAGATTGATTTACTTATCTTATTTTTTAATTTTAAAATATAATGTATTGAAACCATAATATGTTATTTTTAAAAACTGACCTATAAAAAAAGAATAAAAGAAAATGACAGTTTATATAGACAAAGATGTGTTAAAGTTATGAAAAACAAAACAAATTGTGAAAATAACGTAGACTTACTTTTATAAGAAACATGAAACCTATTTGATGGATACATGAAAAAATAGCTAAATTTGCTTTGAACATTTAAAGATGGGTTGAAACACTCCGAATGCATGTCTTTGAATTAAAATGATATATACATATACATGTTACTTAGCTACTTAATGTATATGCTTAACATATTAGCCTTCTTAATGTGACAATGTTTACTACACCAAATCAACATTGGTAGATAAAGTTACTTATTTTATATTTTTAAAATTTAAAATATGTTTTAAAGACTAAAAACAACAGAATGTGCAATTTCTTTATGATTAATTTTATAGACTTAAATTGTAATGTATTGATATTTGAGATTTTTTTAAATCTAAATATCTAAAATATAATGTATTGATTTCATAATTTATTATTTTTAAAAATGACAATGAAAAAAGAATTAAAGAAATGATAATTTATATAGACAAAGATGTGTTAACTTATGAAAACAAAACAAATTGTGAAAATAACGTAGAGCTACTTTTATTACAAACGTGAAAGTTATTTGATGGAAAATGAAAAATAGCTAAATTTGCTTTGAACATTATAGGATGGGTTGAAACACTCCAAATGCATGTATTTGAATTAAAATGACATATACATATACATATTACTTAGATACTTAATGTATTTGTTTAACATATTAGCTTTCTTAATGTGACAATGTTTACTACACCAAATCAACATTGTTAGATTGTTTTATTTATTTTATACTTTTTTTCAAAAATTTAAAATATTTTTAAACACTAAAACAAGAGATATGCAGTTTTTTATGATTAATTTTATTGACTTAAATTGTAATGTATTGATATTTGAGATTTTTTTAAATCTAAATATCTAAATATAATGTATTGAAATCATAATATGTTATTTTTAAAAACTGACCTATAAAAAAAGAATAAAGAAAATGACAGTTTATATAGACAAAGATGTGTTAAAGTTATGAAAACAAAACAAATTGTGAAAATAACGTAGACTTACTTTATAAGAAACATGAAACCTATTTGATGGATACATGAAAAAATAGCTAAATTTGCTTTGAACATTTAAGATGGGTTGAAACACTCCAAATGCATGTCTTTGAATTAAAATGATATATACATATACATGTTACTTAGCTACTTAATGTATATGCTTAACATATTAGCCTTCTTAATGTGACAATGTTTACTACACCAAATCAACATTGGTAGATAAATTACTTATTTTATTTTTTAATTTTAAAATTTAAAATATGTTTAAAGACTAAAACAAGAGAATGTGCAATTTTTTATGATTAATTTTATTGACTTAAATTGTAATGTATTGATATTTGAGATTTTTTTAAATCTAAATATCTAAATATAATGTATTGATTTCATAATTGTTATTTTTTAAAAATGACAATGAAAAAAGAATTAAAGAAAATGATAATTTATATAGACAAAGATGTGTTAACTTATGAAAACAAAAAAATTTGTGAAAATAACGTAGAGCTACTTTTATTACAAACGTGAAAGTTATTTGATGGATAAATGAAAAATAGCTAAATTTGCTTTGAACATTATAGGATGGGTTGAAACACTCCAAATGCATGTATTTGAATTAAAATGACATATACATATACATATTACTTAGATACTTAATGTATTTGTTTAACATATTAGCCTTCTTAATGTGACAATGTTTACTACACCAAATCAACATTGTTAGATTGTTACTTATTTTATTTTTTTTTAAAATTTAAAATATGTTTTAAACACTAAAACAAGAGAATATGCAGTTTTTTATGATTAATTTTATTGACTTAAATTGTAATGTATTGATATTTGAGATTTTTTAAATCTAAATATCTAAAATATAATGTATTGAAATCATAATATTATTTTTTAAAAATGACAATAAAAAAGAATTAAAGAAAATGACAGTTTATATAGACAAAGATGTGTTAAAGTTATGAAAAACAAAACAAATTGTGAAAATAACGTAGACTACTTTTATAGAAACATGAAACCTATTTGATGGATACATGAAAAAATAGCTAAATTTGCTTTGAACATTATAGATGGGTTGAAACACTCCAAATGCATGTCTTTGAATTAAAATGATATATACATATACATGTTACTTAGCTACTTAATGTATATGTTTAACATATTAGCCTTCTTAATGTGACAATGTTTACTACACCAAATCAACATTGGTAGATTGTTTTTTTTATTTTATATTTTTTTAAAATTTAAAATATGTTTTAAAGACTAAAAACAAGAGAATGTGCAATTTCTTTATGATTAATTTTATAGACTTAAATTGTAATGTATTGATATTTGAGATTTTTTAAATCTAAATATCTAAAATATAATGTATTGATTTCATAATTTTATTTTTAAAAATGACAATGAAAAAAGAATTAAAGAAAATGATAATTTATATAGACAAAGATGTGTTAACTTATGAAAAACAAAACAAATTGTGAAAATAACGTAGATTTACTTATAACAAACGTGAAAGTATTTGATGGATACATGAAAAAATAGCTAAATTTGCTTTGAACATTAAAGATGGGTTGAAACACTCCAAATGCATGTATTTGAATTAAAATGATATATACATATACATGTTACTTAGCTACTTAATGTATATGTTTAACATATTAGCCTTCTTAATGTGACAATGTTTACTACACCAAATCAACATTGGTAGATTGATTTACTTATCTTATTTTTTAATTTTAAAATATAATGTATTGAAACCATAATATGTTATTTTTAAAAATTGACCTATAAAAAAATTAAAGAAATGACAGTTTATATAGACAAAGATGTGTTAAAGTTATGAAAAACAAACAAATTGTGAAAATAACGTAGACTTACTTTTATAAGAAACATGAAACCTATTTGATGGATACATGAAAAAATAGCTAAATTTGCTTTGAACATTTAAAGATGGGTTGAAACACTCCGAATGCATGTCTTTGAATTAAAATGATATATACATATACATGTTACTTAGCTACTTAATGTATATGCTTAACATATTAGCCTTCTTAATGTGACAATGTTTACTACACCAAATCAACATTGGTAGAAAAAGTTACTTATTTAATTTTTTTATTTTTAAAATTTAAAATATGTTTTAAAGACTAAAATAACAGAATGTGCAATTTCTTTATGATTAATTTTATAGACTTAAATTCTAATGTATTGATATTTGAGATTTTTTAAAATCTAAATACCTAAAATATAATGTATTGATTTCATAATTTATTATTTTTTAAAAATGACAATGAAAAAAGAATTAAAGAAAATGATAATTTATATAGACAAAGATGTGTTAACTTATGAAAAACAAAACAAATTGTGAAAATAACGTACAGCTACTTTTATTACAAACGTGAAAGTTATTTGATGGGAAAACGAAAAAATAGCTAAATTTGCTTTGAACATTAAAGGATGGGTTGAAACACTCCAAATGCATGTATTTGAATTAAAATGACATATACATATACATATTACTTAGATACTTAATGTATTTGTTTAACATATTAGCTTCTTAATGTGACAATGTTTACTACACCAAATCAACATTGTTAGATTGTTTTATTTATTTATACTTTTTTTCAAAAATTTAAAATATTTTTTAAACACTAAAACAAGAGAATATGCAGTTTTTTTATGATTAATTTTATTGACTTAAATTGTAATGTATTGATATTTGAGATTTTTTTAAATCTAAATATCTAAAATATAATGTATTGAAATCATAATATGTTATTTTTAAAAACTGACCTATAAAAAAAGAATAAAGAAAATGACAGTTTATATAGACAAAGATGTGCTAAAGTTATGAAAAATAAAACAAATTGTGAAAATAACGTAGACTTACTTTTATAAGAAACATGAAACCTATTTGATGGATACATGAAAAAATAGCTAAATTTGCTTTGAACATTTAATAATGGGTTGAAACACTCCGAATGCATGTCTTAGAATTAAAATGATATATACATATACATGTTACTTAGCTACTTAATGTATATGCTTAACATATTAGCCTTCTTAATGTGACAATGTTTACTACACCAAATCAACATTGGTAGATAAAGTTACTTATTTTATTTTTTTATTTTTAAATTTAAAATATGTTTTAAAGACTAAAAACAACAGAATGTGCAATTTCTTTATGATTAATTTTATAGACTTAAATTGTAATGTATTGATATTTGAGATTTTTTTAAATCTAAATATCTAAAATATAATGTATTGATTTCATAATTTATTATTTTTTAAAAATGACAATGAAAAAAGAATTAAAGAAATGATAATTTATATAGACAAAGATGTGTTAACTTATGAAAAAAACAAATTGTGAAAATAACGTAGAGCTACTTTTATTACAAACGTGAAAGTTATTTGATGGGAAAATGAAAAAATAGCTAAATTTGCTTTGAACATTATAGGAAGGGTTGAAACACTCCAAATGCATGTATTTGAATTAAAATGACATATACATATACATATTACTTAGATACTTAATGTATTTGTTTAACATATTAGCTTTCTTAATGTGACAATGTTTACTACACCAAATCAACATTGTTAGATTGTTTTACTTTTTTTCAAAAATTTAAAATATTTTTTAAACACTAAAACAAGAGAATATGCAGTTTTTTTATGATTAATTTTATTGACTTAAATTGTAATGTATTGATATTTGAGATTTTTTTAAATCTAAATATCTAAAATATAATGTATTGAAACCATAATATGTTATTTTTAAAAACTGACCTATAAAAAAAGAATTAAAGAAAATGACAGTTTATATAGACAAAGATGTGTTAAAGTTATGAAAAACAAAACAAATTGTGAAAATAACGTAGACTTACTTTTATAAGAAACATGAAACCTATTTGATGGATACATGAAAAAATAGCTAAATTTGCTTTGAACATTTAAAGATGGGTTGAAACACTCCGAATGCATGTCTTGAATTAAAATGATATATACATATACATGTTACTTAGCTACTTAATGTATATGCTTAACATATTAGCCTTCTTAATGTGACAATGTTTACTACACCAAATCAACATTGGTAGATAAAGTTACTTATTTTATTTTTTTATTTTTAAAATTTAAAATATGTTTTAAAGACTAAAAAACAGAATGTGCAATTTCTTTATGATTAATTTTATAGACTTAAATTGTAATGTATTGATATTTGAGATTTTTTTAAATCTAAATATCTAAAATATAATGTATTGATTTCATAATTTATTATTTTTTAAAATTACAATGAAAAAAGAATTAAAGAAAATGATAATTTATATAGACAAAGATGTGTTAACTTATGAAAAACAAAACAAATTGTGAAAATAACGTACAGCTACTTTTATTACAAACGTGAAAGTTATTTGATGGGAAAATGAAAAAATAGCTAAATTTGCTTTGAACATTATCGGAAGGGTTGAAACACTCCAAATGCATGTATTTGAATTAAAATGACATATACATATACATATTACTTAGATACTTAATGTATTTGTTTAACATATTAGCTTTCTTAATGTGACAATGTTTACTACACCAAATCAACATTGTTAGATTGTTTTATTTATTTTATACTTTTTTTGAAAAATTTAAAATATTTTTTAAACACTAAAACAAGAGAATATGCAGTTTTTTTATGATTAATTTTATTGACTTAAATTGTAATGTATTGATATTTGAGATTTTTTTAAATCTAAATATCTAAAATATAATGTATTGAAACCATAATATGTTATTTTTAAAAACTGACCTATAAAAAAAGAATAAAGAAAATGACAGTTTATATAGACAAAGATGTGTTAAAGTTATGAAAAACAAAACAAATTGTGAAAATAACGTAGACTTACTTTTATAAGAAACATGAAACCTATTTGATGGATACATGAAAAAATAGCTAAATTTGCTTTGAACATTTAAAGATGGGTTGAAACACTCCGAATGCATGTCTTTGAATTAAAATGATATATACATATACATGTTACTTAGCTACTTAATGTATATGCTTAACATATTAGCCTTCTTAATGTGACAATGTTTACTACACCAAATCAACATTGGTAGATAAAGTTACTTATTTTATTTTTTATTTTTTAAAATTTAAAATATGTTTTAAAGACTAAAATAACAGAATGTGCAATTTCTTTATGATTAATTTTATAGACTTAAATTCTAATGTATTGATATTTGAGATTTTTTTAAATCTAAATATCTAAAATATAATGTATTGATTTCATAATTTATTATTTTTTAAAATTACAATGAAAAAAGAATTAAAGAAAATGATAATTTATATAGACAAAGATGTGTTAACTTATGAAAAACAAAACAAATTGTGAAAATAACGTACAGCTACTTTTATTACAAACGTGAAAGTTATTTGATGGGAAAATGAAAAAATAGCTAAATTTGCTTTGAACATTATCGGAAGGGTTGAAACACTCCAAATGCATGTATTTGAATTAAAATGACATATACATATACATATTACTTAGATACTTAATGTATTTGTTTAACATATTAGCTTTCTTAATGTGACAATGTTTACTACACCAAATCAACATTGTTAGATTGTTTTATTTATTTTATACTTTTTTTCAAAAATTTAAAATATTTTTTAAACACTAAAACAAGAGAATATGCAGTTTTTTTATGATTAATTTTATTGACTTAAATTGTAATGTATTGATATTTGAGATTTTTTTAAATCTAAATATCTAAAATATAATGTATTGAAATCATAATATGTTATTTTTAAAAACTGACCTATAAAAAAGAAATAAAGAAAATGACAGTTTATATAGACAAAGATGTGTTAAAGTTATGAAAAACAAAACAAATTGTGAAAATAACGTAGACTTACTTTTATAAGAAACATGAAACCTATTTGATGGATACATGAAAAAATAGCTAAATTTGCTTTGAACATTTAATAATGGGTTGAAACACTCCGAATGCATGTCTTAGAATTAAAATGATATATACATATACATGTTACTTAGCTACTTAATGTATATGCTTAACATATTAGCCTTCTTAATGTGACAATGTTTACTACACCAAATCAACATTGGTAGATAAAGTTACTTATTTTATTTTTTTATTTTTAAAATTTAAAATATGTTTTAAAGACTAAAAACAACAGAATGTGCAATTTCTTTATGATTAATTTTATAGACTTAAATTGTAATGTATTGATATTTGAGATTTTTTAAATCTAAATATCTAAAATATAATGTATTGATTTCATAATTTATTATTTTTTAAAAATGACAATGAAAAAAGAATTAAAGAAAATGATAATTTATATAGACAAAGATGTGTTAACTTATGAAAAACAAAACAAATTGTGAAAATAACGTAGAGCTACTTTTATTACAAACGTGAAAGTTATTTGATGGGAAAATGAAAAAATAGCTAAATTTGCTTTGAACATTATAGGAAGGGTTGAAACACTCCAAATGCATGTATTTGAATTAAAATGACATATACATATACATATTACTTAGATACTTAATGTATTTGTTTAACATATTAGCTTTCTTAATGTGACAATGTTTACTACACCAAATCAACATTGTTAGATTGTTTTACTTTTTTTCAAAAATTTAAAATATTTTTTAAACACTAAAACAAGAGAATATGCAGTTTTTTTATGATTAATTTTATTGACTTAAATTGTAATGTATTGATATTTGAGATTTTTTTAAATCTAAATATCTAAAATATAATGTATTGAAACCATAATATGTTATTTTTAAAAACTGACCTATAAAAAAAGAATTAAGAAAATGACAGTTTATATAGACAAAGATGTGTTAAAGTTATGAAAAACAAAACAAATTGTGAAAATAACGTAGACTTACTTTTATAAGAAACATGAAACCTATTTGATGGATACATGAAAAAATAGCTAAATTTGCTTTGAACATTTAAAGATGGGTTGAAACACTCCGAATGCATGTCTTTGAATTAAAATGATATATACATATACATGTTACTTAGCTACTTAATGTATATGCTTAACATATTAGCCTTCTTAATGTGACAATGTTTACTACACCAAATCAACATTGGTAGATAAAGTTACTTATTTTATTTTTTTATTTTTAAAATTTAAAATATGTTTTAAAGACTAAAATAACAGAATGTGCAATTTCTTTATGATTAATTTTATAGACTTAAATTCTAATGTATTGATATTTAAGATTTTTTTAAATCTAAATATCTAAAATATAATGTATTGATTTCATAATTTATTATTTTTTAAAAATGACAATGAAAAAAGAATTAAAGAAAATGATAATTTATATAGACAAAGATGTGTTAACTTATGAAAAACAAAACAAATTGTGAAAATAACGTACAGCTACTTTTATTACAAACGTGAAAGTTATTTGATGGGAAAATGAAAAAATAGCTAAATTTGCTTTGAACATTATAGGAAGGGTTGAAACACTCCAAATGCATGTATTTGAATTAAAATGACATATACATATACATATTACTTAGATACTTAATGTATTTGTTTAACATATTAGCTTTCTTAATGTGACAATGTTTACTACACCAAATCAACATTGTTAGATTGTTTTATTTATTTTATACTTTTTTCAAAAATTTAAAATATTTTTTAAACACTAAAACAAGAGAATATGCAGTTTTTTTATGATTAATTTTATTGACTTAAATTGTAATGTATTGATATTTGAGATTTTTTAAATCTAAATATCTAAAATATAATGTATTGAAATCATAATATGTTATTTTTAAAAACTGACCTATAAAAAAAGAATAAAGAAAATGACAGTTTATATAGACAAAGATGTGTTAAAGTTATGAAAATAAAACAAATTGTGAAAATAACGTAGACTTACTTTTATAAGAAACATGAAACCTATTTGATGGATACATGAAAAAATAGCTAAATTTGCTTTGAACATTTAATAATGGGTTGAAACACTCCGAATGCATGTCTTAGAATTAAAATGATATATACATATACATGTTACTTAGCTACTTAATGTATATGCTTAACATATTAGCCTTCTTAATGTGACAATGTTTACTACACCAAATCAACATTGGTAGATAAAGTTACTTATTTTATTTTTTTATTTTTAAAATTTAAAATATGTTTTAAAGACTAAAAACAACAGAATGTGCAATTTCTTTATGATTAATTTTATAGACTTAAATTGTAATGTATTGATATTTGAGATTTTTTAAATCTAAATATCTAAAATATAATGTATTGATTTCATAATTTATTATTTTTTAAAAATGACAATGAAAAAAGAATTAAAGAAAATGATAATTTATATAGACAAAGATGTGTTAACTTATGAAAAACAAAACAAATTGTGAAAATAACGTAGAGCTACTTTTATTACAAACGTGAAAGTTATTTGATGGGAAAATGAAAAAATAGCTAAATTTGCTTTGAACATTATAGGAAGGGTTGAAACACTCCAAATGCATGTATTTGAATTAAAATGACATATACATATACATATTACTTAGATACTTAATGTATTTGTTTAACATATTAGCTTTCTTAATGTGACAATGTTTACTACACCAAATCAACATTGTTAGATTGTTTTACTTTTTTTCAAAAATTTAAAATATTTTTTAAACACTAAAACAAGAGAATATGCAGTTTTTTTATGATTAATTTTATTGACTTAAATTGTAATGTATTGATATTTGAGATTTTTTTAAATCTAAATATCTAAAATATAATGTATTGAAACCATAATATGTTATTTTTAAAAACTGACCTATAAAAAAAGAATTAAAGAAAATGACAGTTTATATAGACAAAGATGTGTTAAAGTTATGAAAAACAAAACAAATTGTGAAAATAACGTAGACTTACTTTTATAAGAAACATGAAACCTATTTGATGGATACATGAAAAAATAGCTAAATTTGCTTTGAACATTTAAAGATGGGTTGAAACACTCCGAATGCATGTCTTTGAATTAAAATGATATATACATATACATGTTACTTAGCTACTTAATGTATATGCTTAACATATTAGCCTTCTTAATGTGACAATGTTTACTACACCAAATCAACATTGGTAGATAAAGTTACTTATTTTATTTTTTTATTTTTAAAATTTAAAATATGTTTTAAAGACTAAAATAACAGAATGTGCAATTTCTTTATGATTAATTTTATAGACTTAAATTCTAATGTATTGATATTTGAGATTTTTTTAAATCTAAATATCTAAAATATAATGTATTGATTTCATAATTTATTATTTTTTAAAAATGACAATGAAAAAAGAATTAAAGAAAATGATAATTTATATAGACAAAGATGTGTTAACTTATGAAAAACAAAACAAATTGTGAAAATAACGTACAGCTACTTTTATTACAAACGTGAAAGTTATTTGATGGGAAAATGAAAAAATAGCTAAATTTGCTTTGAACATTATAGGAAGGGTTGAAACACTCCAAATGCATGTATTTGAATTAAAATGACATATACATATACATATTACTTAGATACTTAATGTATTTGTTTAACATATTAGCTTTCTTAATGTGACAATGTTTACTACACCAAATCAACATTGTTAGATTGTTTTATTTATTTTATACTTTTTTTCAAAAATTTAAAATATTTTTTAAACACTAAAACAAGAGAATATGCAGTTTTTTTATGATTAATTTTATTGACTTAAATTGTAATGTATTGATATTTGAGATTTTTTTAAATCTAAATATCTAAAATATAATGTATTGAAATCATAATATGTTATTTTTAAAAACTGACCTATAAAAAAAGAAATAAAGAAAATGACAGTTTATATAGACAAAGATGTGTTAAAGTTATGAAAAACAAAACAAATTGTGAAAATAACGTAGACTTACTTTTATAAGAAACATGAAACCTATTTGATGGATACATGAAAAAATAGCTAAATTTGCTTTGAACATTTAATAATGGGTTGAAACACTCCGAATGCATGTCTTAGAATTAAAATGATATATACATATACATGTTACTTAGCTACTTAATGTATATGCTTAACATATTAGCCTTCTTAATGTGACAATGTGTACTACACCAAATCAACATTGGTAGATAAAGTTACTTATTTAATTTTTAAAATTTAAAATATGTTTTAAAGACTAAAAACAACAGAATGTGCAATTTCTTTATGATTAATTTTATAGACTTAAATTGTAATGTATTGATATTTGAGATTTTTTTAAATCTAAATATCTAAAATATAATGTATTGATTTCATAATTTATTATTTTTTAAAAATGACAATGAAAAAAGAATTAAAGAAAATGATAATTTATATAGACAAAGATGTGTTAACTTATGAAAAACAAAACAAATTGTGAAAATAACGTAGAGCTACTTTTATTACAAACGTGAAAGTTATTTGATGGGAAAATGAAAAAATAGCTAAATTTGCTTTGAACATTATAGGAAGGGTTGAAACACTCCAAATGCATGTATTTGAATTAAAATGACATATACATATACATATTACTTAGATACTTAATGTATTTGTTTAACATATTAGCTTTCTTAATGTGACAATGTTTACTACACCAAATCAACATTGTTAGATTGTTTTACTTTTTTTCAAAAATTTAAAATATTTTTTAAACACTAAAACAAGAGAATATGCAGTTTTTTTATGATTAATTTTATTGACTTAAATTGTAATGTATTGATATTTGAGATTTTTTTAAATCTAAATATCTAAAATATAATGTATTGAAACCATAATATGTTATTTTTAAAAACTGACCTATAAAAAAAGAATTAAAGAAAATGACAGTTTATATAGACAAAGATGTGTTAAAGTTATGAAAAACAAAACAAATTGTGAAAATAACGTAGACTTACTTTTATAAGAAACATGAAACCTATTTGATGGATACATGAAAAAATAGCTAAATTTGCTTTGAACATTTAAAGATGGGTTGAAACACTCCGAATGCATGTCTTTGAATTAAAATGATATATACATATACATGTTACTTAGCTACTTAATGTATATGCTTAACATATTAGCCTTCTTAATGTGACAATGTTTACTACACCAAATCAACATTGGTAGATAAAGTTACTTATTTTATTTTTTTATTTTTAAAATTTAAAATATGTTTTAAAGACTAAAATAACAGAATGTGCAATTTCTTTATGATTAATTTTATAGACTTAAATTCTAATGTATTGATATTTGAGATTTTTTTAAATCTAAATATCTAAAATATAATGTATTGATTTCATAATTTATTATTTTTTAAAAATGACAATGAAAAAAGAATTAAAGAAAATGATAATTTATATAGACAAAGATGTGTTAACTTATGAAAAACAAAACAAATTGTGAAAATAACGTACAGCTACTTTTATTACAAACGTGAAAGTTATTTGATGGGAAAATGAAAAAATAGCTAAATTTGCTTTGAACATTATCGGAAGGGTTGAAACACTCCAAATGCATGTATTTGAATTAAAATGACATATACATATACATATTACTTAGATACTTAATGTATTTGTTTAACATATTAGCTTTCTTAATGTGACAATGTTTACTACACCAAATCAACATTGTTAGATTGTTTTATTTATTTTATACTTTTTTTCAAAAATTTAAAATATTTTTTAAACACTAAAACAAGAGAATATGCAGTTTTTTTATGATTAATTTTATTGACTTAAATTGTAATGTATTGATATTTGAGATTTTTTTAAATCTAAATATCTAAAATATAATGTATTGAAATCATAATATGTTATTTTTAAAAACTGACCTATAAAAAAAGAAATAAAGAAAATGACAGTTTATATAGACAAAGATGTGCTAAAGTTATGAAAAATAAAACAAATTGTGAAAATAACGTAGACTTACTTTTATAAGAAACATGAAACCTATTTGATGGATACATGAAAAAATAGCTAAATTTGCTTTGAACATTTAATAATGGGTTGAAACACTCCGAATGCATGTCTTAGAATTAAAATGATATATACATATACATGTTACTTAGCTACTTAATGTATATGCTTAACATATTAGCCTTCTTAATGTGACAATGTTTACTACACCAAATCAACATTGGTAGATAAAGTTACTTATTTTATTTTTAAAATTTAAAATATGTTTTAAAGACTAAAAACAACAGAATGTGCAATTTCTTTATGATTAATTTTATAGACTTAAATTGTAATGTATTGATATTTGAGATTTTTTTAAATCTAAATATCTAAAATATAATGTATTGATTTCATAATTTATTATTTTTTAAAAATGACAATGAAAAAAGAATTAAAGAAAATGATAATTTATATAGACAAAGATGTGTTAACTTATGAAAAACAAAACAAATTGTGAAAATAACGTAGAGCTACTTTTATTACAAACGTGAAAGTTATTTGATGGGAAAATGAAAAAATAGCTAAATTTGCTTTGAACATTATAGGAAGGGTTGAAACACTCCAAATGCATGTATTTGAATTAAAATGACATATACATATACATATTACTTAGATACTTAATGTATTTGTTTAACATATTAGCTTTCTTAATGTGACAATGTTTACTACACCAAATCAACATTGTTAGATTGTTTTACTTTTTTTCAAAAATTTAAAATATTTTTTAAACACTAAAACAAGAGAATATGCAGTTTTTTTATGATTAATTTTATTGACTTAAATTGTAATGTATTGATATTTGAGATTTTTTTAAATCTAAATATCTAAAATATAATGTATTGAAACCATAATATGTTATTTTTAAAAACTGACCTATAAAAAAAGAATTAAAGAAAATGACAGTTTATATAGACAAAGATGTGTTAAAGTTATGAAAAACAAAACAAATTGTGAAAATAACGTAGACTTACTTTTATAAGAAACATGAAACCTATTTGATGGATACATGAAAAAATAGCTAAATTTGCTTTGAACATTTAAAGATGGGTTGAAACACTCCGAATGCATGTCTTTGAATTAAAATGATATATACATATACATGTTACTTAGCTACTTAATGTATATGCTTAACATATTAGCCTTCTTAATGTGACAATGTTTACTACACCAAATCAACATTGGTAGATAAAGTTACTTATTTTATTTTTTTATTTTTAAAATTTAAAATATGTTTTAAAGACTAAAACAACAGAATGTGCAATTTCTTTATGATTAATTTTATAGACTTAAATTGTAATGTATTGATATTTGAGATTTTTTTAAATCTAAATATCTAAAATATAATGTATTGATTTCATAATTTATTATTTTTAAAAATGACAATGAAAAAAGAATTAAAGAAAATGATAATTTATATAGACAAAGATGTGTTAACTTATGAAAAACAAAACAAATTGTGAAAATAACGTACAGCTACTTTTATTACAAACGTGAAAGTTATTTGATGGGAAAATGAAAAAATAGCTAAATTTGCTTTGAACATTATCGGAAGGGTTGAAACACTCCAAATGCATGTATTTGAATTAAAATGACATATACATATACATATTACTTAGATACTTAATGTATTTGTTTAACATATTAGCTTTCTTAATGTGACAATGTTTACTACACCAAATCAACATTGTTAGATTGTTTTATTTATTTTATACTTTTTTTCAAAAATTTAAAATATTTTTAAACACTAAAACAAGAGAATATGCAGTTTTTTTATGATTAATTTTATTGACTTAAATTGTAATGTATTGATATTTGAGATTTTTTAAATCTAAATATCTAAAATATAATGTATTGAAATCATAATATGTTATTTTTAAAAACTGACCTATAAAAAAGAATTAAAGAAAATGACAGTTTATATAGACAAAGATGTGTTAAAGTTATGAAAAACAAAACAAATTGTGAAAATAACGTAGACTTACTTTTATAAGAAACATGAAACCTATTTGATGGATACATGAAAAAATAGCTAAATTTGCTTTGAACATTTAAAGATGGGTTGAAACACTCCGAATGCATGTCTTAGAATTAAAATGATATATACATATACATGTTACTTAGCTACTTAATGTATATGCTTAACATATTAGCCTTCTTAATGTGACAATGTTTACTACACCAAATCAACATTGGTAGATAAAGTTACTTATTTAATTTTTAAAATTTAAAATATGTTTTAAAGACTAAAACAACAGAATGTGCAATTTCTTTATGATTAATTTTATAGACTTAAATTGTAATGTATTGATATTTGAGATTTTTTTAAATCTAAATATCTAAAATATAATGTATTGATTTCATAATTTATTATTTTTAAAAATGACAATGAAAAAGAATTAAAGAAAATGATAATTTATATAGACAAAGATGTGTTAACTTATGAAAAACAAAACAAATTGTGAAAATAACGTAGAGCTACTTTTATTACAAACGTGAAAGTTATTTGATGGGAAAATGAAAAAATAGCTAAATTTGCTTTGAACATTATAGGAAGGGTTGAAACACTCCAAATGCATGTATTTGAATTAAAATGACATATACATATACATATTACTTAGATACTTAATGTATTTGTTTAACATATTAGCTTTCTTAATGTGACAATGTTTACTACACCAAATCAACATTGTTAGATTGTTTTACTTTTTTTCAAAAATTTAAAATATTTTTTAAACACTAAAACAAGAGAATATGCAGTTTTTTTATGATTAATTTTATTGACTTAAATTGTAATGTATTGATATTTGAGATTTTTTTAAATCTAAATATCTAAAATATAATGTATTGAAACCATAATATGTTATTTTTAAAAACTGACCTATAAAAAAAGAATTAAAGAAAATGACAGTTTATATAGACAAAGATGTGTTAAAGTTATGAAAAACAAAACAAATTGTGAAAATAACGTAGACTTACTTTTATTAGAAACATGAAACCTATTTGATGGATACATGAAAAAATAGCTAAATTTGCTTTGAACATTTAAAGATGGGTTGAAACACTCCGAATGCATGTCTTTGAATTAAAATGATATATACATATACATGTTACTTAGCTACTTAATGTATATGCTTAACATATTAGCCTTCTTAATGTGACAATGTTTACTACACCAAATCAACATTGGTAGATAAAGTTACTTATTTATTTTTTTATTTTTAAAATTTAAAATATGTTTTAAAGACTAAAAACAACAGAATGTGCAATTTCTTTATGATTAATTTTATAGACTTAAATTGTAATGTATTGATATTTGAGATTTTTTTAAATCTAAATATCTAAAATATAATGTATTGATTTCATAATTTATTATTTTTTAAAAATGACAATGAAAAAAGAATTAAAGAAAATGATAGTTTATATAGACAAAGATGTGTTAACTTATGAAAAACAAAACAAATTGTGAAAATAACGTAGAGCTACTTTTATTACAAACGTGAAAGTTATTTGATGGGAAAATGAAAAAATAGCTAAATTTGCTTTGAACATTATAGGAAGGGTTGAAACACTCCAAATGCATGTATTTGAATTAAAATGACATATACATATACATATTACTTAGATACTTAATGTATTTGTTTAACATATTAGCCTTCTTAATGTGACAATGTTTACTACACCAAATCAACATTGGTAGAAAAAGTTACTTATTTAATTTTTTTATTTTTAAAATTTAAAATATGTTTTAAAGACTAAAATAACAGAATGTGCAATTTCTTTATGATTAATTTTATAGACTTAAATTCTAATGTATTGATATTTGAGATTTTTTTAAATCTAAATATCTAAAATATAATGTATTGATTTCATAATTTATTATTTTTTAAAAATGACAATGAAAAAAGAATTAAAGAAAATGATAATTTATATAGACAAAGATGTGTTAACTTATGAAAAACAAAACAAATTGTGAAAATAACGTACAGCTACTTTTATTACAAACGTGAAAGTTATTTGATGGGAAAATGAAAAAATAGCTAAATTTGCTTTGAACATTAAAGGATGGGTTGAAACACTCCAAATGCATGTATTTGAATTAAAATGACATATACATATACATATTACTTAGATACTTAATGTATTTGTTTAACATATTAGCTTTCTTAATGTGACAATGTTTACTACACCAAATCAACATTGTTAGATTGTTTTACTTTTTTTCAAAAATTTAAAATATTTTTTAAACACTAAAACAAGAGAATATGCAGTTTTTTTATGATTAATTTTATTGACTTAAATTGTAATGTATTGATATTTGAGATTTTTTAAATCTAAATATCTAAAATATAATGTATTGAAACCATAATATGTTATTTTTAAAAACTGACCAATAAAAAAAGAATTAAAGAAAATGACAGTTTATATAGATAAAGATGTGTTAAAGTTATGAAAAACAAAACAAATTGTGAAAATAACGTAGACTTACTTTTATAAGAAACATGAAACCTATTTGATGGATACATGAAAAAATAGATAAATTTGCTTTGAACATTTAAAGATGGGTTGAAACACTCCGAATGCATGTCTTTGAATTAAAATGATATATACATATACATGTTACTTAGCTACTTAATGTATATGCTTAACATATTAGCCTTCTTAATGTGACAATGTTTACTACACCAAATCAACATTGGTAGATAAAGTTACTTATTTTATTTTTTTATTTTTAAAATTTAAAATATGTTTTAAAGACTAAAAAACAGAATGTGCAATTTCTTTATGATTAATTTTATAGACTTAAATTGTAATGTATTGATATTTGAGATTTTTTAAATCTAAATATCTAAAATATAATGTATTGATTTCATAATTTATTATTTTTTAAAAATGACAATGAAAAAAGAATTAAAGAAAATGATAATTTATATAGACAAAGATGTGTTAACTTATGAAAAACAAAACAAATTGTGAAAATAACGTACAGCTACTTTTATTACAAACGTGAAAGTTATTTGATGGGAAAATGAAAAAATAGCTAAATTTGCTTTGAACATTATAGGATGGGTTGAAACACTCCAAATGCATGTATTTGAATTAAAATGACATATACATATACATATTACTTAGATACTTAATGTATTTGTTTAACATATTAGCTTTCTTAATGTGACAATGTTTACTACACCAAATCAACATTGTTAGATTGTTTTATTTTCTTTTCAAAAATTTAAAATATTTTTTAAACACTAAAACAAGAGAATATGCAGTTTTTTTATGATTAATTTTATTGACTTAAATTGTAATGTATTGATATTTGAGATTTTTTTAAATCTAAATATCTAAAATATAATGTATTGAAACCATAATATGTTATTTTTAAAAACTGACCTATAAAAAAAGAATTAAAGAAAATGACAGTTTATATAGACAAAGATGTGTTAAAGTTATGAAAAACAAAACAAATTGTGAAAATAACGTAGACTTACTTTTATAAGAAACATGAAACCTATTTGATGGATACATGAAAAAATAGCTAAATTTGCTTTGAACATTTAAAGATGGGTTGAAACACTCCGAATGCATGTCTTTGAATTAAAATGATATATACATATACATGTTACTTAGCTACTTAATGTATATGCTTAACATATTAGCCTTCTTAATGTGACAATGTTTACTACACCAAATCAACATTGGTAGATAAAGTTACTTATTTTATTTTTTTATTTTTAAAATTTAAAATATGTTTTAAAGACTAAAATAACAGAATGTGCAATTTCTTTATGATTAATTTTATAGACTTAAATTCTAATGTATTGATATTTGAGATTTTTTTAAATCTAAATATCTAAAATATAATGTATTGATTTCATAATTTATTATTTTTTAAAAATGACAATGAAAAAAGAATTAAAGAAAATGATAATTTATATAGACAAAGATGTGTTAACTTATGAAAAACAAAACAAATTGTGAAAATAACGTAGAGCTACTTTTATTACAAACGTGAAAGTTATTTGATGGGAAAATGAAAAAATAGCTAAATTTGCTTTGAACATTATAGGAAGGGTTGAAACACTCCAAATGCATGTATTTGAATTAAAATGACATATACATATACATATTACTTAGATACTTAATGTATTTGTTTAACATATTAGCTTTCTTAATGTGACAATGTTTACTACACCAAATCAACATTGTTAGATTGTTTTACTTTTTTTCAAAAATTTAAAATATTTTTTAAACACTAAAACAAGAGAATATGCAGTTTTTTTATGATTAATTTTATTGACTTAAATTGTAATGTATTGATATTTGAGATTTTTTAAATCTAAATATCTAAAATATAATGTATTGAAATCATAATATGTTATTTTTAAAAACTGACCTATAAAAAAAGAAT
Source organism: Lathyrus oleraceus (assembly GCF_024323335.1). NCBI lineage: Eukaryota > Viridiplantae > Streptophyta > Magnoliopsida > Fabales > Fabaceae > Lathyrus > Lathyrus oleraceus. The sequence continues at coordinate 348,980,817 of NC_066585.1, read as the reverse complement.
TAAAGAAAATGACAGTTTATATAGACAAAGATGTGTTAAAGTTATGAAAAACAAAACAAATTGTGAAAATAACGTAGACTTACTTTTATAAGAAACATGAAACCTATTTGATGGATACATGAAAAAATAGCTAAATTTGCTTTGAACATTTAAAGATGGGTTGAAACACTCCGAATGCATGTCTTTGAATTAAAATGATATATACATATACATGTTACTTAGCTACTTAATGTATATGCTTAACATATTAGCCTTCTTAATGTGACAATGTTTACTACACCAAATCAACATTGGTAGATAAAGTTACTTATTTTATTTTTTTATTTTTAAAATTTAAAATATGTTTTAAAGACTAAAAACAACAGAATGTGCAATTTCTTTATGATTAATTTTATAGACTTAAATTGTAATGTATTGATATTTGAGATTTTTTTAAATCTAAATATCTAAAATATAATGTATTGATTTCATAATTTATTATTTTTTAAAAATGACAATGAAAAAAGAATTAAAGAAAATGATAATTTATATAGACAAAGATGTGTTAACTTATGAAAAACAAAACAAATTGTGAAAATAACGTAGAGCTACTTTTATTACAAACGTGAAAGTTATTTGATGGGAAAATGAAAAAATAGCTAAATTTGCTTTGAACATTATAGGAAGGGTTGAAACACTCCAAATGCATGTATTTGAATTAAAATGACATATACATATACATATTACTTAGATACTTAATGTATTTGTTTAACATATTAGCTTTCTTAATGTGACAATGTTTACTACACCAAATCAACATTGTTAGATTGTTTTACTTTTTTTCAAAAATTTAAAATATTTTTTAAACACTAAAACAAGAGAATATGCAGTTTTTTTATGATTAATTTTATTGACTTAAATTGTAATGTATTGATATTTGAGATTTTTTAAATCTAAATATCTAAAATATAATGTATTGAAACCATAATATGTTATTTTTAAAAACTGACCAATAAAAAAAGAATTAAAGAAAATGACAGTTTATATAGATAAAGATGTGTTAAAGTTATGAAAAACAAACAAATTGTGAAAATAACGTAGACTTACTTTTATAAGAAACATGAAACCTATTTGATGGATACATGAAAAAATAGCTAAATTTGCTTTGAACATTTAAAGATGGGTTGAAACACTCCGAATGCATGTCTTTGAATTAAAATGATATATACATATACATGTTACTTAGCTACTTAATGTATATGCTTAACATATTAGCCTTCTTAATGTGACAATGTTTACTACACCAAATCAACATTGGTAGATAAAGTTACTTATTTTATTTTTTTATTTTTAAAATTTAAAATATGTTTTAAAGACTAAAATAACAGAATGTGCAATTTCTTTATGATTAATTTTATAGACTTAAATTCTAATGTATTGATATTTGAGATTTTTTTAAATCTAAATATCTAAAATATAATGTATTGATTTCATAATTTATTATTTTTAAAAATGACAATGAAAAAAGAATTAAAGAAAATGATAATTTATATAGACAAAGATGTGTTAACTTATGAAAAACAAAACAAATTGTGAAAATAACGTAGAGCTACTTTTATTACAAACGTGAAAGTTATTTGATGGGAAAATGAAAAAATAGCTAAATTTGCTTTGAACATTATAGGAAGGGTTGAAACACTCCAAATGCATGTATTTGAATTAAAATGACATATACATATACATATTACTTAGATACTTAATGTATTTGTTTAACATATTAGCTTTCTTAATGTGACAATGTTTACTACACCAAATCAACATTGTTAGATTGTTTTACTTTTTTTCAAAAATTTAAAATATTTTTTAAACACTAAAACAAGAGAATATGCAGTTTTTTTATGATTAATTTTATTGACTTAAATTGTAATGTATTGATATTTGAGATTTTTTTAAATCTAAATATCTAAAATATAATGTATTGAAACCATAATATGTTATTTTTAAAAACTGACCTATAAAAAAAGAATTAAAGAAAATGACAGTTTATATAGACAAAGATGTGTTAAAGTTATGAAAAACAAAACAAATTGTGAAAATAACGTAGACTTACTTTTATAAGAAACATGAAACCTATTTGATGGATACATGAAAAAATAGCTAAATTTGCTTTGAACATTTAAAGATGGGTTGAAACACTCCGAATGCATGTCTTAGAATTAAAATGATATATACATATACATGTTACTTAGCTACTTAATGTATATGCTTAACATATTAGCCTTCTTAATGTGACAATGTTTACTACACCAAATCAACATTGGTAGATAAAGTTACTTATTTTATTTTTTTATTTTTAAAATTTAAAATATGTTTTAAAGACTAAAAACACAGAATGTGCAATTTCTTTATGATTAATTTTATAGACTTAAATTGTAATGTATTGATATTTGAGATTTTTTTAAATCTAAATATCTAAAATATAATGTATTGATTTCATAATTTATTATTTTTAAAAATGACAATGAAAAAAGAATTAAAGAAAATGATAATTTATATAGACAAAGATGTGTTAACTTATGAAAAACAAAACAAATTGTGAAAATAACGTAGAGCTACTTTTATTACAAACGTGAAAGTTATTTGATGGGAAAATGAAAAAATAGCTAAATTTGCTTTGAACATTATAGGAAGGGTTGAAACACTCCAAATGCATGTATTTGAATTAAAATGACATATACATATACATATTACTTAGATACTTAATGTATTTGTTTAACATATTAGCTTTCTTAATGTGACAATGTTTACTACACCAAATCAACATTGTTAGATTGTTTTACTTTTTTTTCAAAAATTTAAAATATTTTTAAACACTAAAACAAGAGAATATGCAGTTTTTTTATGATTAATTTTATTGACTTAAATTGTAATGTATTGATATTTGAGATTTTTTAAATCTAAATATCTAAAATATAATGTATTGAAACCATAATATGTTATTTTTAAAAACTGACCTATAAAAAAGAATTAAAGAAAATGACAGTTTATATAGACAAAGATGTGTTAAAGTTATGAAAAACAAAACAAATTGTGAAAATAACGTAGACTTACTTTTATAAGAAACATGAAACCTATTTGATGGATACATGAAAAAATAGCTAAATTTGCTTTGAACATTTAAGATGGGTTGAAACACTCCGAATGCATGTCTTTGAATTAAAATGATATATACATATACATGTTACTTAGCTACTTAATGTATATGCTTAACATATTAGCCTTCTTAATGTGACAATGTTTACTACACCAAATCAACATTGGTAGATAAAGTTACTTATTTTATTTTTTTATTTTTAAAATTTAAAATATGTTTTAAAGACTAAAACAACAGAATGTGCAATTTCTTTATGATTAATTTTATAGACTTAAATTGTAATGTATTGATATTTGAGATTTTTTTAAATCTAAATATCTAAAATATAATGTATTGAAACCATAATATGTTATTTTTAAAAACTGACCTATAAAAAAAGAATTAAAGAAAATGACAGTTTATATAGACAAAGATGTGTTAAAGTTATGAAAAACAAAACAAATTGTGAAAATAACGTAGACTTACTTTTATTAGAAACATGAAACCTATTTGATGGATACATGAAAAAATAGCTAAATTTGCTTTGAACATTTAAAGATGGGTTGAAACACTCCGAATGCATGTCTTTGAATTAAAATGATATATACATATACATGTTACTTAGCTACTTAATGTATATGCTTAACATATTAGCCTTCTTAATGTGACAATGTTTACTACACCAAATCAACATTGGTAGATAAAGTTACTTATTTTATTTTTTTTTTTAAAATTTAAAATATGTTTTAAACACTAAAACAACAGAATGTGCAATTTTTTTATGATTAATTTTATTGACTTAAATTGTAATGTATTGATATTTGAGATTTTTTTAAATCTAAATATCTAAAATATAATGTATTGAAACATAATTGTTATTTTTTAAAAATGACCTATAAAAAAAGAATTAAAGAAAATGATAGTTTATATAGACAAAGATGTGTTAAGTTATGAAAAACAAAACAAATTGTGAAAATAACGTAGACTACTTTTATACAAACATGAAACCTATTTGATGGATACATGAAAAAATAGCTAAATTTGCTTTGAACATTTAAAGATGGGTTGAAACACTCCGAATGCATGTCTTTGAATTAAAATGATATATACATATACATGTTACTTAGCTACTTAATGTATATGTTTAACATATTAGCCTTCTTAATGTGACAATGTTTACTACACCAAATCAACATTGGTAGATAAAGTTACTTATTTTATTTTTTTATTTTTAAAATTTAAAATATGTTTTAAAGACTAAAACAACAGAATGTGCAATTTCTTTATGATTAATTTTATAGACTTAAATTCTAATGTATTGATATTTGAGATTTTTTTAAATCTAAATATCTAAAATATAATGTATTGATTTCATAATTTATTATTTTTTAAAATTACAATGAAAAAAGAATTAAAGAAAATGATAATTTATATAGACAAAGATGTGTTAACTTATGAAAAACAAAACAAATTGTGAAAATAACGTACAGCTACTTTTATTACAAACGTGAAAGTTATTTGATGGGAAAACGAAAAAATAGCTAAATTTGCTTTGAACATTAAAGGATGGGTTGAAACACTCCAAATGCATGTATTTGAATTAAAATGACATATACATATACATATTACTTAGATACTTAATGTATTTGTTTAACATATTAGCTTTCTTAATGTGACAATGTTTACTACACCAAATCAACATTGTTAGATTGTTTTACTTTTTTTCAAAAATTTAAAATATTTTTTAAACACTAAAACAAGAGAATATGCAGTTTTTTTATGATTAATTTTATTGACTTAAATTGTAATGTATTGATATTTGAGATTTTTTAAATCTAAATATCTAAAATATAATGTATTGAAATCATAATATGTTATTTTTAAAAACTGACCTATAAAAAAAGAATTAAAGAAAATGACAGTTTATATAGACAAAGATGTGTTAAAGTTATGAAAAACAAAACAAATTGTGAAAATAACGTAGACTTACTTTTATAAGAAACATGAAACCTATTTGATGGATACATGAAAAAATAGCTAAATTTGCTTTGAACATTTAAAGATGGGTTGAAACACTCCGAATGCATGTCTTAGAATTAAAATGATATATACATATACATGTTACTTAGCTACTTAATGTATATGCTTAACATATTAGCCTTCTTAATGTGACAATGTTTACTACACCAAATCAACATTGGTAGATAAAGTTACTTATTTTATTTTTTTATTTTTAAAATTTAAAATATGTTTTAAAGACTAAAATAACAGAATGTGCAATTTCTTTATGATTAATTTTATAGACTTAAATTGTAATGTATTGATATTTGAGATTTTTTTAAATCTAAATATCTAAAATATAATGTATTGATTTCATAATTTATTATTTTTTAAAAATGACAATGAAAAAAGAATTAAAGAAAATGATAATTTATATAGACAAAGATGTGTTAACTTATGAAAAACAAAACAAATTGTGAAAATAACGTACAGCTACTTTTATTACAAACGTGAAAGTTATTTGATGGGAAAATGAAAAAATAGCTAAATTTGCTTTGAACATTATAGGAAGGGTTGAAACACTCCAAATGCATGTATTTGAATTAAAATGACATATACATATACATATTACTTAGATACTTAATGTATTTGTTTAACATATTAGCTTTCTTAATGTGACAATGTTTACTACACCAAATCAACATTGTTAGATTGTTTTACTTTTTTTCAAAAATTTAAAATATTTTTTAAACACTAAAACAAGAGAATATGCAGTTTTTTTATGATTAATTTTATTGACTTAAATTGTAATGTATTGATATTTGAGATTTTTTTAAATCTAAATATCTAAAATATAATGTATTGAAATCATAATATGTTATTTTTAAAAACTGACCTATAAAAAAAGAATAAAGAAAATGACAGTTTATATAGACAAAGATGTGTTAAAGTTATGAAAAACAAAACAAATTGTGAAAATAACGTAGACTTACTTTTATAAGAAACATGAAACCTATTTGATGGATACATGAAAAAATAGCTAAATTTGCTTTGAACATTTAAAGATGGGTTGAAACACTCCGAATGCATGTCTTAGAATTAAAATGATATATACATATACATGTTACTTAGCTACTTAATGTATATGCTTAACATATTAGCCTTCTTAATGTGACAATGTTTACTACACCAAATCAACATTGGTAGATAAAGTTACTTATTTTATTTTTTTATTTTTAAAATTTAAAATATGTTTTAAAGACTAAAAAAACCAGAATGTGCAATTTCTTTATGATTAATTTTATAGACTTAAATTGTAATGTATTGATATTTGAGATTTTTTTAAATCTAAATATCTAAAATATAATGTATTGATTTCATAATTTATTATTTTTTAAAAATGACAATGAAAAAAGAATTAAAGAAAATGATAATTTATATAGACAAAGATGTGTTAACTTATGAAAAACAAAACAAATTGTGAAAATAACGTACAGCTACTTTTATTACAAACGTGAAAGTTATTTGATGGGAAAATGAAAAAATAGCTAAATTTGCTTTGAACATTATAGGAAGGGTTGAAACACTCCAAATGCATGTATTTGAATTAAAATGACATATACATATACATATTACTTAGATACTTAATGTATTTGTTTAACATATTAGCTTTCTTAATGTGACAATGTTTACTACACCAAATCAACATTGTTAGATTGTTTTACTTTTTTTCAAAAATTTAAAATATTTTTTAAACACTAAAACAAGAGAATATGCAGTTTTTTTATGATTAATTTTATTGACTTAAATTGTAATGTATTGATATTTGAGATTTTTTTAAATCTAAATATCTAAAATATAATGTATTGAAACCATAATATGTTATTTTTAAAAACTGACCTATAAAAAAAGAATTAAAGAAAATGACAGTTTATATAGACAAAGATGTGTTAAAGTTATGAAAAACAAAACAAATTGTGAAAATAACGTAGACTTACTTTTATAAGAAACATGAAACCTATTTGATGGATACATGAAAAAATAGCTAAATTTGCTTTGAACATTTAAAGATGGGTTGAAACACTCCGAATGCATGTCTTAGAATTAAAATGATATATACATATACATGTTACTTAGCTACTTAATGTATATGCTTAACATATTAGCCTTCTTAATGTGACAATGTTTACTACACCAAATCAACATTGGTAGATAAAGTTACTTATTTTATTTTTTTATTTTTAAAATTTAAAATATGTTTTAAAGACTAAAAACAACAGAATGTGCAATTTCTTTATGATTAATTTTATAGACTTAAATTGTAATGTATTGATATTTGAGATTTTTTTAAATCTAAATATCTAAAATATAATGTATTGATTTCATAATTTATTATTTTTTAAAAATGACAATGAAAAAAGAATTAAAGAAAATGATAATTTATATAGACAAAGATGTGTTAACTTATGAAAAACAAAACAAATTGTGAAAATAACGTACAGCTACTTTTATTACAAACGTGAAAGTTATTTGATGGGAAAATGAAAAAATAGCTAAATTTGCTTTGAACATTATAGGAAGGGTTGAAACACTCCAAATGCATGTATTTGAATTAAAATGACATATACATATACATATTACTTAGATACTTAATGTATTTGTTTAACATATTAGCTTTCTTAATGTGACAATGTTTACTACACCAAATCAACATTGTTAGATTGTTTTATTTATTTTATACTTTTTTTCAAAAATTTAAAATATTTTTTAAACACTAAAACAAGAGAATATGCAGTTTTTTTATGATTAATTTTATTGACTTAAATTGTAATGTATTGATATTTGAGATTTTTTTAAATCTAAATATCTAAAATATAATGTATTGAAATCATAATATGTTATTTTTAAAAACTGACCTATAAAAAAAGAAATAAAGAAAATGACAGTTTATATAGACAAAGATGTGCTAAAGTTATGAAAAACAAAACAAATTGTGAAAATAACGTAGACTTACTTTTATAAGAAACATGAAACCTATTTGATGGATACATGAAAAAATAGCTAAATTTGCTTTGAACATTTAAAGATGGGTTGAAACACTCCGAATGCATGTCTTAGAATTAAAATGATATATACATATACATGTTACTTAGCTACTTAATGTATATGCTTAACATATTAGCCTTCTTAATGTGACAATGTTTACTACACCAAATCAACATTGGTAGATAAAGTTACTTATTTTATTTTTTTATTTTTAAAATTTAAAATATGTTTTAAAGACTAAAAACAACAGAATGTGCAATTTCTTTATGATTAATTTTATAGACTTAAATTGTAATGTATTGATATTTGAGATTTTTTTAAATCTAAATATCTAAAATATAATGTATTGATTTCATAATTTATTATTTTTTAAAAATGACAATGAAAAAAGAATTAAAGAAAATGATAATTTATATAGACAAAGATGTGTTAACTTATGAAAAACAAAACAAATTGTGAAAATAACGTAGAGCTACTTTTATTACAAACGTGAAAGTTATTTGATGGGAAAATGAAAAAATAGCTAAATTTGCTTTGAACATTATAGGAAGGGTTGAAACACTCCAAATGCATGTATTTGAATTAAAATGACATATACATATACATATTACTTAGATACTTAATGTATTTGTTTAACATATTAGCTTTCTTAATGTGACAATGTTTACTACACCAAATCAACATTGTTAGATTGTTTTACTTTTTTTCAAAAATTTAAAATATTTTTTAAACACTAAAACAAGAGAATATGCAGTTTTTTTATGATTAATTTTATTGACTTAAATTGTAATGTATTGATATTTGAGATTTTTTTAAATCTAAATATCTAAAATATAATGTATTGAAACCATAATATGTTATTTTTAAAAACTGACCTATAAAAAAGAATAAAGAAAATGACAGTTTATATAGACAAAGATGTGTTAAAGTTATGAAAAACAAAACAAATTGTGAAAATAACGTAGACTTACTTTTATAAGAAACATGAAACCTATTTGATGGATACATGAAAAAATAGCTAAATTTGCTTTGAACATTTAAAGATGGGTTGAAACACTCCGAATGCATGTCTTAGAATTAAAATGATATATACATATACATGTTACTTAGCTACTTAATGTATATGCTTAACATATTAGCCTTCTTAATGTGACAATGTTTACTACACCAAATCAACATTGGTAGATAAAGTTACTTATTTTATTTTTTTATTTTTAAAATTTAAAATATGTTTTAAAGACTAAAAACAACAGAATGTGCAATTTCTTTATGATTAATTTTATAGACTTAAATTGTAATGTATTGATATTTGAGATTTTTTTAAATCTAAATATCTAAAATATAATGTATTGATTTCATAATTTATTATTTTTTAAAAATGACAATGAAAAAAGAATTAAAGAAAATGATAATTTATATAGACAAAGATGTGTTAACTTATGAAAAACAAAACAAATTGTGAAAATAACGTACAGCTACTTTTATTACAAACGTGAAAGTTATTTGATGGGAAAATGAAAAAATAGCTAAATTTGCTTTGAACATTATAGGAAGGGTTGAAACACTCCAAATGCATGTATTTGAATTAAAATGACATATACATATACATATTACTTAGATACTTAATGTATTTGTTTAACATATTAGCTTTCTTAATGTGACAATGTTTACTACACCAAATCAACATTGTTAGATTGTTTTACTTTTTTTCAAAAATTTAAAATATTTTTTAAACACTAAAACAAGAGAATATGCAGTTTTTTTATGATTAATTTTATTGACTTAAATTGTAATGTATTGATATTTGAGATTTTTTTAAATCTAAATATCTAAAATATAATGTATTGAAACCATAATATGTTATTTTTAAAAACTGACCTATAAAAAAAGAATTAAAGAAAATGACAGTTTATATAGACAAAGATGTGTTAAAGTTATGAAAAACAAAACAAATTGTGAAAATAACGTAGACTTACTTTTATAAGAAACATGAAACCTATTTGATGGATACATGAAAAAATAGCTAAATTTGCTTTGAACATTTAAAGATGGGTTGAAACACTCCGAATGCATGTCTTAGAATTAAAATGATATATACATATACATGTTACTTAGCTACTTAATGTATATGCTTAACATATTAGCCTTCTTAATGTGACAATGTTTACTACACCAAATCAACATTGGTAGATAAAGTTACTTATTTTATTTTTTTATTTTTAAAATTTAAAATATGTTTTAAAGACTAAAAACAACAGAATGTGCAATTTCTTTATGATTAATTTTATAGACTTAAATTGTAATGTATTGATATTTGAGATTTTTTTAAATCTAAATATCTAAAATATAATGTATTGATTTCATAATTTATTATTTTTTAAAAATGACAATGAAAAAAGAATTAAAGAAAATGATAATTTATATAGACAAAGATGTGTTAACTTATGAAAAACAAAACAAATTGTGAAAATAACGTACAGCTACTTTTATTACAAACGTGAAAGTTATTTGATGGGAAAATGAAAAAATAGCTAAATTTGCTTTGAACATTATCGGAAGGGTTGAAACACTCCAAATGCATGTATTTGAATTAAAATGACATATACATATACATATTACTTAGATACTTAATGTATTTGTTTAACATATTAGCTTTCTTAATGTGACAATGTTTACTACACCAAATCAACATTGTTAGATTGTTTTATTTATTTTATACTTTTTTTCAAAAATTTAAAATATTTTTTAAACACTAAAACAAGAGAATATGCAGTTTTTTTATGATTAATTTTATTGACTTAAATTGTAATGTATTGATATTTGAGATTTTTTTAAATCTAAATATCTAAAATATAATGTATTGAAATCATAATATGTTATTTTTAAAAACTGACCTATAAAAAAAGAAATAAAGAAAATGACAGTTTATATAGACAAAGATGTGTTAAAGTTATGAAAAACAAAACAAATTGTGAAAATAACGTAGACTTACTTTTATAAGAAACATGAAACCTATTTGATGGATACATGAAAAAATAGCTAAATTTGCTTTGAACATTTAAAGATGGGTTGAAACACTCCGAATGCATGTCTTAGAATTAAAATGATATATACATATACATGTTACTTAGCTACTTAATGTATATGCTTAACATATTAGCCTTCTTAATGTGACAATGTTTACTACACCAAATCAACATTGGTAGATAAAGTTACTTATTTTATTTTTTTATTTTTAAAATTTAAAATATGTTTTAAAGACTAAAAACAACAGAATGTGCAATTTCTTTATGATTAATTTTATAGACTTAAATTGTAATGTATTGATATTTGAGATTTTTTTAAATCTAAATATCTAAAATATAATGTATTGATTTCATAATTTATTATTTTTTAAAAATGACAATGAAAAAAGAATTAAAGAAAATGATAATTTATATAGACAAAGATGTGTTAACTTATGAAAAACAAAACAAATTGTGAAAATAACGTACAGCTACTTTTATTACAAACGTGAAAGTTATTTGATGGGAAAATGAAAAAATAGCTAAATTTGCTTTGAACATTATAGGAAGGGTTGAAACACTCCAAATGCATGTATTTGAATTAAAATGACATATACATATACATATTACTTAGATACTTAATGTATTTGTTTAACATATTAGCTTTCTTAATGTGACAATGTTTACTACACCAAATCAACATTGTTAGATTGTTTTACTTTTTTTCAAAAATTTAAAATATTTTTTAAACACTAAAACAAGAGAATATGCAGTTTTTTTATGATTAATTTTATTGACTTAAATTGTAATGTATTGATATTTGAGATTTTTTTAAATCTAAATATCTAAAATATAATGTATTGAAACCATAATATGTTATTTTTAAAAACTGACCTATAAAAAAAGAATTAAAGAAAATGACAGTTTATATAGACAAAGATGTGTTAAAGTTATGAAAAACAAAACAAATTGTGAAAATAACGTAGACTTACTTTTATAAGAAACATGAAACCTATTTGATGGATACATGAAAAAATAGCTAAATTTGCTTTGAACATTTAAAGATGGGTTGAAACACTCCGAATGCATGTCTTAGAATTAAAATGATATATACATATACATGTTACTTAGCTACTTAATGTATATGCTTAACATATTAGCCTTCTTAATGTGACAATGTTTACTACACCAAATCAACATTGGTAGATAAAGTTACTTATTTTATTTTTTTATTTTTAAAATTTAAAATATGTTTTAAAGACTAAAAACAACAGAATGTGCAATTTCTTTATGATTAATTTTATAGACTTAAATTGTAATGTATTGATATTTGAGATTTTTTTAAATCTAAATATCTAAAATATAATGTATTGATTTCATAATTTATTATTTTTTAAAAATGACAATGAAAAAAGAATTAAAGAAAATGATAATTTATATAGACAAAGATGTGTTAACTTATGAAAAACAAAACAAATTGTGAAAATAACGTACAGCTACTTTTATTACAAACGTGAAAGTTATTTGATGGGAAAATGAAAAAATAGCTAAATTTGCTTTGAACATTATCGGAAGGGTTGAAACACTCCAAATGCATGTATTTGAATTAAAATGACATATACATATACATATTACTTAGATACTTAATGTATTTGTTTAACATATTAGCTTTCTTAATGTGACAATGTTTACTACACCAAATCAACATTGTTAGATTGTTTTAATTTTTTTCAAAAATTTAAAATATTTTTTAAACACTAAAACAAGAGAATATGCAGTTTTTTTATGATTAATTTTATTGACTTAAATTGTAATGTATTGATATTTGAGATTTTTTTAAATCTAAATATCTAAAATATAATGTATTGAAATCATAATATGTTATTTTTAAAAACTGACCTATAAAAAAAGAAATAAAGAAAATGACAGTTTATATAGACAAAGATGTGCTAAAGTTATGAAAAATAAAACAAATTGTGAAAATAACGTAGACTTACTTTTATAAGAAACATGAAACCTATTTGATGGATACATGAAAAAATAGCTAAATTTGCTTTGAACATTTAAAGATGGGTTGAAACACTCCGAATGCATGTCTTAGAATTAAAATGATATATACATATACATGTTACTTAGCTACTTAATGTATATGCTTAACATATTAGCCTTCTTAATGTGACAATGTTTACTACACCAAATCAACATTGGTAGATAAAGTTACTTATTTTATTTTTTTATTTTTAAAATTTAAAATATGTTTTAAAGACTAAAAACAACAGAATGTGCAATTTCTTTATGATTAATTTTATAGACTTAAATTGTAATGTATTGATATTTGAGATTTTTTTAAATCTAAATATCTAAAATATAATGTATTGATTTCATAATTTATTATTTTTTAAAAATGACAATGAAAAAAGAATTAAAGAAAATGATAATTTATATAGACAAAGATGTGTTAACTTATGAAAAACAAAACAAATTGTGAAAATAACGTAGAGCTACTTTTATTACAAACGTGAAAGTTATTTGATGGGAAAATGAAAAAATAGCTAAATTTGCTTTGAACATTATAGGAAGGGTTGAAACACTCCAAATGCATGTATTTGAATTAAAATGACATATACATATACATATTACTTAGATACTTAATGTATTTGTTTAACATATTAGCTTTCTTAATGTGACAATGTTTACTACACCAAATCAACATTGTTAGATTGTTTTATTTTTTTTAAAAATTTAAAATATTTTTTAAACACTAAAACAAGAGAATATGCAGTTTTTTTATGATTAATTTTATTGACTTAAATTGTAATGTATTGATATTTGAGATTTTTTTAAATCTAAATATCTAAAATATAATGTATTGAAACCATAATATGTTATTTTTAAAAACTGACCTATAAAAAAAGAATTAAAGAAAATGACAGTTTATATAGACAAAGATGTGTTAAAGTTATGAAAAACAAAACAAATTGTGAAAATAACGTAGACTTACTTTTATAAGAAACATGAAACCTATTTGATGGATACATGAAAAAATAGCTAAATTTGCTTTGAACATTTAAAGATGGGTTGAAACACTCCGAATGCATGTCTTAGAATTAAAATGATATATACATATACATGTTACTTAGCTACTTAATGTATATGCTTAACATATTAGCCTTCTTAATGTGACAATGTTTACTACACCAAATCAACATTGGTAGATAAAGTTACTTATTTTATTTTTTTATTTTTAAAATTTAAAATATGTTTTAAAGACTAAAAACAACAGAATGTGCAATTTCTTTATGATTAATTTTATAGACTTAAATTGTAATGTATTGATATTTGAGATTTTTTTAAATCTAAATATCTAAAATATAATGTATTGATTTCATAATTTATTATTTTTTAAAAATGACAATGAAAAAAGAATTAAAGAAAATGATAATTTATATAGACAAAGATGTGTTAACTTATGAAAAACAAAACAAATTGTGAAAATAACGTACAGCTACTTTTATTACAAACGTGAAAGTTATTTGATGGGAAAATGAAAAAATAGCTAAATTTGCTTTGAACATTATAGGAAGGGTTGAAACACTCCAAATGCATGTATTTGAATTAAAATGACATATACATATACATATTACTTAGATACTTAATGTATTTGTTTAACATATTAGCTTTCTTAATGTGACAATGTTTACTACACCAAATCAACATTGTTAGATTGTTTTACTTTTTTTCAAAAATTTAAAATATTTTTTAAACACTAAAACAAGAGAATATGCAGTTTTTTTATGATTAATTTTATTGACTTAAATTGTAATGTATTGATATTTGAGATTTTTTTAAATCTAAATATCTAAAATATAATGTATTGAAATCATAATATGTTATTTTTAAAAACTGACCTATAAAAAAAGAAATAGAGAAAATGACAGTTTATATAGACAAAGATGTGTTAAAGTTATGAAAAACAAAACAAATTGTGAAAATAACGTAGACTTACTTTTATAAGAAACATGAAACCTATTTGATGGATACATGAAAAAATAGCTAAATTTGCTTTGAACATTTAAAGATGGGTTGAAACACTCCGAATGCATGTCTTAGAATTAAAATGATATATACATATACATGTTACTTAGCTACTTAATGTATATGCTTAACATATTAGCCTTCTTAATGTGACAATGTTTACTACACCAAATCAACATTGGTAGATAAAGTTACTTATTTTATTTTTTTATTTTTAAAATTTAAAATATGTTTTAAAGACTAAAAACAACAGAATGTGCAATTTCTTTATGATTAATTTTATAGACTTAAATTGTAATGTATTGATATTTGAGATTTTTTTAAATCTAAATATCTAAAATATAATGTATTGATTTCATAATTTATTATTTTTTAAAAATGACAATGAAAAAAGAATTAAAGAAAATGATAATTTATATAGACAAAGATGTGTTAACTTATGAAAAACAAAACAAATTGTGAAAATAACGTACAGCTACTTTTATTACAAACGTGAAAGTTATTTGATGGGAAAATGAAAAAATAGCTAAATTTGCTTTGAACATTATAGGAAGGGTTGAAACACTCCAAATGCATGTATTTGAATTAAAATGACATATACATATACATATTACTTAGATACTTAATGTATTTGTTTAACATATTAGCTTTCTTAATGTGACAATGTTTACTACACCAAATCAACATTGTTAGATTGTTTTATTTATTTTATACTTTTTTTCAAAAATTTAAAATATTTTTTAAACACTAAAACAAGAGAATATGCAGTTTTTTTATGATTAATTTTATTGACTTAAATTGTAATGTATTGATATTTGAGATTTTTTTAAATCTAAATATCTAAAATATAATGTATTGAAACCATAATATGTTATTTTTAAAAACTGACCTATAAAAAAAGAATTAAAGAAAATGACAGTTTATATAGACAAAGATGTGTTAAAGTTATGAAAAACAAAACAAATTGTGAAAATAACGTAGACTTACTTTTATAAGAAACATGAAACCTATTTGATGGATACATGAAAAAATAGCTAAATTTGCTTTGAACATTTAAAGATGGGTTGAAACACTCCGAATGCATGTCTTAGAATTAAAATGATATATACATATACATGTTACTTAGCTACTTAATGTATATGCTTAACATATTAGCCTTCTTAATGTGACAATGTTTACTACACCAAATCAACATTGGTAGATAAAGTTACTTATTTTATTTTTTTATTTTTAAAATTTAAAATATGTTTTAAAGACTAAAAACAACAGAATGTGCAATTTCTTTATGATTAATTTTATAGACTTAAATTGTAATGTATTGATATTTGAGATTTTTTTAAATCTAAATATCTAAAATATAATGTATTGATTTCATAATTTATTATTTTTTAAAAATGACAATGAAAAAAGAATTAAAGAAAATGATAATTTATATAGACAAAGATGTGTTAACTTATGAAAAACAAAACAAATTGTGAAAATAACGTACAGCTACTTTTATTACAAACGTGAAAGTTATTTGATGGGAAAATGAAAAAATAGCTAAATTTGCTTTGAACATTATCGGAAGGGTTGAAACACTCCAAATGCATGTATTTGAATTAAAATGACATATACATATACATATTACTTAGATACTTAATGTATTTGTTTAACATATTAGCTTTCTTAATGTGACAATGTTTACTACACCAAATCAACATTGTTAGATTGTTTTATTTATTTTATACTTTTTTTCAAAATTTAAAATATTTTTTAAACACTAAAACAAGAGAATATGCAGTTTTTTTATGATTAATTTTATTGACTTAAATTGTAATGTATTGATATTTGAGATTTTTTTAAATCTAAATATCTAAAATATAATGTATTGAAATCATAATATGTTATTTTTAAAAACTGACCTATAAAAAAAGAAATAAAGAAAATGACAGTTTATATAGACAAAGATGTGCTAAAGTTATGAAAAACAAAACAAATTGTGAAAATAACGTAGACTTACTTTTATAAGAAACATGAAACCTATTTGATGGATACATGAAAAAATAGCTAAATTTGCTTTGAACATTTAAAGATGGGTTGAAACACTCCGAATGCATGTCTTAGAATTAAAATGATATATACATATACATGTTACTTAGCTACTTAATGTATATGCTTAACATATTAGCCTTCTTAATGTGACAATGTTTACTACACCAAATCAACATTGGTAGATAAAGTTACTTATTTTATTTTTTTATTTTTAAAATTTAAAATATGTTTTAAAGACTAAAAACAACAGAATGTGCAATTTCTTTATGATTAATTTTATAGACTTAAATTGTAATGTATTGATATTTGAGATTTTTTTAAATCTAAATATCTAAAATATAATGTATTGATTTCATAATTTATTATTTTTTAAAAATGACAATGAAAAAAGAATTAAAGAAAATGATAATTTATATAGACAAAGATGTGTTAACTTATGAAAAACAAAACAAATTGTGAAAATAACGTAGAGCTACTTTTATTACAAACGTGAAAGTTATTTGATGGGAAAATGAAAAAATAGCTAAATTTGCTTTGAACATTATAGGAAGGGTTGAAACACTCCAAATGCATGTATTTGAATTAAAATGACATATACATATACATATTACTTAGATACTTAATGTATTTGTTTAACATATTAGCTTTCTTAATGTGACAATGTTTACTACACCAAATCAACATTGTTAGATTGTTTTATTTATTTTATACTTTTTTTCAAAAATTTAAAATATTTTTTAAACACTAAAACAAGAGAATATGCAGTTTTTTTATGATTAATTTTATTGACTTAAATTGTAATGTATTGATATTTGAGATTTTTTTAAATCTAAATATCTAAAATATAATGTATTGAAACCATAATATGTTATTTTTAAAAACTGACCTATAAAAAAAGAATTAAAGAAAATGACAGTTTATATAGACAAAGATGTGTTAAAGTTATGAAAAACAAAACAAATTGTGAAAATAACGTAGACTTACTTTTATAAGAAACATGAAACCTATTTGATGGATACATGAAAAAATAGCTAAATTTGCTTTGAACATTTAATAATGGGTTGAAACACTCCGAATGCATGTCTTAGAATTAAAATGATATATACATATACATGTTACTTAGCTACTTAATGTATATGCTTAACATATTAGCCTTCTTAATGTGACAATGTTTACTACACCAAATCAACATTGGTAGATAAAGTTACTTATTTTATTTTTTTATTTTTAAAATTTAAAATATGTTTTAAAGACTAAAAACAACAGAATGTGCAATTTCTTTATGATTAATTTTATAGACTTAAATTGTAATGTATTGATATTTGAGATTTTTTTAAATCTAAATATCTAAAATATAATGTATTGATTTCATAATTTATTATTTTTTAAAAATGACAATGAAAAAAGAATTAAAGAAAATGATAATTTATATAGACAAAGATGTGTTAACTTATGAAAAACAAAACAAATTGTGAAAATAACGTACAGCTACTTTTATTACAAACGTGAAAGTTATTTGATGGGAAAATGAAAAAATAGCTAAATTTGCTTTGAACATTATCGGAAGGGTTGAAACACTCCAAATGCATGTATTTGAATTAAAATGACATATACATATACATATTACTTAGATACTTAATGTATTTGTTTAACATATTAGCTTTCTTAATGTGACAATGTTTACTACACCAAATCAACATTGTTAGATTGTTTTATTTATTTTATACTTTTTTTCAAAAATTTAAAATATTTTTTAAACACTAAAACAAGAGAATATGCAGTTTTTTTATGATTAATTTTATTGACTTAAATTGTAATGTATTGATATTTGAGATTTTTTTAAATCTAAATATCTAAAATATAATGTATTGAAATCATAATATGTTATTTTTAAAAACTGACCTATAAAAAAAGAAATAAAGAAAATGACAGTTTATATAGACAAAGATGTGCTAAAGTTATGAAAAATAAAACAAATTGTGAAAATAACGTAGACTTACTTTTATAAGAAACATGAAACCTATTTGATGGATACATGAAAAAATAGCTAAATTTGCTTTGAACATTTAAAGATGGGTTGAAACACTCCGAATGCATGTCTTAGAATTAAAATGATATATACATATACATGTTACTTAGCTACTTAATGTATATGCTTAACATATTAGCCTTCTTAATGTGACAATGTTTACTACACCAAATCAACATTGGTAGATAAAGTTACTTATTTTATTTTTTTATTTTTAAAATTTAAAATATGTTTTAAAGACTAAAAACAACAGAATGTGCAATTTCTTTATGATTAATTTTATAGACTTAAATTGTAATGTATTGATATTTGAGATTTTTTTAAATCTAAATATCTAAAATATAATGTATTGATTTCATAATTTATTATTTTTTAAAAATGACAATGAAAAAAGAATTAAAGAAAATGATAATTTATATAGACAAAGATGTGTTAACTTATGAAAAACAAAACAAATTGTGAAAATAACGTAGAGCTACTTTTATTACAAACGTGAAAGTTATTTGATGGGAAAATGAAAAAATAGCTAAATTTGCTTTGAACATTATAGGAAGGGTTGAAACACTCCAAATGCATGTATTTGAATTAAAATGACATATACATATACATATTACTTAGATACTTAATGTATTTGTTTAACATATTAGCTTTCTTAATGTGACAATGTTTACTACACCAAATCAACATTGTTAGATTGTTTTACTTTTTTTCAAAAATTTAAAATATTTTTTAAACACTAAAACAAGAGAATATGCAGTTTTTTTATGATTAATTTTATTGACTTAAATTGTAATGTATTGATATTTGAGATTTTTTTAAATCTAAATATCTAAAATATAATGTATTGAAACCATAATATGTTATTTTTAAAAACTGACCTATAAAAAAAGAATTAAAGAAAATGACAGTTTATATAGACAAAGATGTGTTAAAGTTATGAAAAACAAAACAAATTGTGAAAATAACGTAGACTTACTTTTATAAGAAACATGAAACCTATTTGATGGATACATGAAAAAATAGCTAAATTTGCTTTGAACATTTAAAGATGGGTTGAAACACTCCGAATGCATGTCTTAGAATTAAAATGATATATACATATACATGTTACTTAGCTACTTAATGTATATGCTTAACATATTAGCCTTCTTAATGTGACAATGTTTACTACACCAAATCAACATTGGTAGATAAAGTTACTTATTTTATTTTTTTATTTTTAAAATTTAAAATATGTTTTAAAGACTAAAAAAACCAGAATGTGCAATTTCTTTATGATTAATTTTATAGACTTAAATTGTAATGTATTGATATTTGAGATTTTTTTAAATCTAAATATCTAAAATATAATGTATTGATTTCATAATTTATTATTTTTTAAAAATGACAATGAAAAAAGAATTAAAGAAAATGATAATTTATATAGACAAAGATGTGTTAACTTATGAAAAACAAAACAAATTGTGAAAATAACGTACAGCTACTTTTATTACAAACGTGAAAGTTATTTGATGGGAAAATGAAAAAATAGCTAAATTTGCTTTGAACATTATCGGAAGGGTTGAAACACTCCAAATGCATGTATTTGAATTAAAATGACATATACATATACATATTACTTAGATACTTAATGTATTTGTTTAACATATTAGCTTTCTTAATGTGACAATGTTTACTACACCAAATCAACATTGTTAGATTGTTTTATTTATTTTATACTTTTTTTCAAAAATTTAAAATATTTTTTAAACACTAAAACAAGAGAATATGCAGTTTTTTTATGATTAATTTTATTGACTTAAATTGTAATGTATTGATATTTGAGATTTTTTTAAATCTAAATATCTAAAATATAATGTATTGAAATCATAATATGTTATTTTTAAAAACTGACCTATAAAAAAAGAAATAAAGAAAATGACAGTTTATATAGACAAAGATGTGCTAAAGTTATGAAAAATAAAACAAATTGTGAAAATAACGTAGACTTACTTTTATAAGAAACATGAAACCTATTTGATGGATACATGAAAAAATAGCTAAATTTGCTTTGAACATTTAAAGATGGGTTGAAACACTCCGAATGCATGTCTTAGAATTAAAATGATATATACATATACATGTTACTTAGCTACTTAATGTATATGCTTAACATATTAGCCTTCTTAATGTGACAATGTTTACTACACCAAATCAACATTGGTAGATAAAGTTACTTATTTTATTTTTTTATTTTTAAAATTTAAAATATGTTTTAAAGACTAAAAACAACAGAATGTGCAATTTCTTTATGATTAATTTTATAGACTTAAATTGTAATGTATTGATATTTGAGATTTTTTTAAATCTAAATATCTAAAATATAATGTATTGATTTCATAATTTATTATTTTTTAAAAATGACAATGAAAAAAGAATTAAAGAAAATGATAATTTATATAGACAAAGATGTGTTAACTTATGAAAAACAAAACAAATTGTGAAAATAACGTACAGCTACTTTTATTACAAACGTGAAAGTTATTTGATGGGAAAATGAAAAAATAGCTAAATTTGCTTTGAACATTATAGGAAGGGTTGAAACACTCCAAATGCATGTATTTGAATTAAAATGACATATACATATACATATTACTTAGATACTTAATGTATTTGTTTAACATATTAGCTTTCTTAATGTGACAATGTTTACTACACCAAATCAACATTGTTAGATTGTTTTATTTATTTTATACTTTTTTTCAAAAATTTAAAATATTTTTTAAACACTAAAACAAGAGAATATGCAGTTTTTTTATGATTAATTTTATTGACTTAAATTGTAATGTATTGATATTTGAGATTTTTTTAAATCTAAATATCTAAAATATAATGTATTGAAACCATAATATGTTATTTTTAAAAACTGACCTATAAAAAAAGAAATAAAGAAAATGACAGTTTATATAGACAAAGATGTGTTAAAGTTATGAAAAACAAAACAAATTGTGAAAATAACGTAGACTTACTTTTATAAGAAACATGAAACCTATTTGATGGATACATGAAAAAATAGCTAAATTTGCTTTGAACATTTAAAGATGGGTTGAAACACTCCGAATGCATGTCTTAGAATTAAAATGATATATACATATACATGTTACTTAGCTACTTAATGTATATGCTTAACATATTAGCCTTCTTAATGTGACAATGTTTACTACACCAAATCAACATTGGTAGATAAAGTTACTTATTTTATTTTTTTATTTTTAAAATTTAAAATATGTTTTAAAGACTAAAAACAACAGAATGTGCAATTTCTTTATGATTAATTTTATAGACTTAAATTGTAATGTATTGATATTTGAGATTTTTTTAAATCTAAATATCTAAAATATAATGTATTGATTTCATAATTTATTATTTTTTAAAAATGACAATGAAAAAAGAATTAAAGAAAATGATAATTTATATAGACAAAGATGTGTTAACTTATGAAAAACAAAACAAATTGTGAAAATAACGTACAGCTACTTTTATTACAAACGTGAAAGTTATTTGATGGGAAAATGAAAAAATAGCTAAATTTGCTTTGAACATTATCGGAAGGGTTGAAACACTCCAAATGCATGTATTTGAATTAAAATGACATATACATATACATATTACTTAGATACTTAATGTATTTGTTTAACATATTAGCTTTCTTAATGTGACAATGTTTACTACACCAAATCAACATTGTTAGATTGTTTTATTTATTTTATACTTTTTTTCAAAAATTTAAAATATTTTTTAAACACTAAAACAAGAGAATATGCAGTTTTTTTATGATTAATTTTATTGACTTAAATTGTAATGTATTGATATTTGAGATTTTTTTAAATCTAAATATCTAAAATATAATGTATTGAAATCATAATATGTTATTTTTAAAAACTGACCTATAAAAAAAGAATTAAAGAAAATGACAGTTTATATAGACAAAGATGTGTTAAAGTTATGAAAAACAAAACAAATTGTGAAAATAACGTAGACTTACTTTTATAAGAAACATGAAACCTATTTGATGGATACATGAAAAAATAGCTAAATTTGCTTTGAACATTTAAAGATGGGTTGAAACACTCCGAATGCATGTCTTAGAATTAAAATGATATATACATATACATGTTACTTAGCTACTTAATGTATATGCTTAACATATTAGCCTTCTTAATGTGACAATGTTTACTACACCAAATCAACATTGGTAGATAAAGTTACTTATTTTATTTTTTTATTTTTAAAATTTAAAATATGTTTTAAAGACTAAAAACAACAGAATGTGCAATTTCTTTATGATTAATTTTATAGACTTAAATTGTAATGTATTGATATTTGAGATTTTTTTAAATCTAAATATCTAAAATATAATGTATTGATT
The DNA here is from genome assembly GCF_024323335.1 of Lathyrus oleraceus. Lineage (NCBI taxonomy): Eukaryota > Viridiplantae > Streptophyta > Magnoliopsida > Fabales > Fabaceae > Lathyrus > Lathyrus oleraceus. Next base: position 348,957,148 of record NC_066585.1, on the reverse strand, counting down.
TCATAATTTATTATTTTTTAAAATGACAATGAAAAAAGAATTAAAGAAAATGATAATTTATATAGACAAAGATGTGTTAACTTATGAAAAACAAAACAAATTGTGAAAATAACGTAGAGCTACTTTTATTACAAACGTGAAAGTTATTTGATGGGAAAATGAAAAAATAGCTAAATTTGCTTTGAACATTATCGGAAGGGTTGAAACACTCCAAATGCATGTATTTGAATTAAAATGACATATACATATACATATTACTTAGATACTTAATGTATTTGTTTAACATATTAGCTTTCTTAATGTGACAATGTTTACTACACCAAATCAACATTGTTAGATTGTTTTATTTATTTTATACTTTTTTTCAAAAATTTAAAATATTTTTTAAACACTAAAACAAGAGAATATGCAGTTTTTTTATGATTAATTTTATTGACTTAAATTGTAATGTATTGATATTTGAGATTTTTTTAAATCTAAATATCTAAAATATAATGTATTGAAACCATAATATGTTATTTTTAAAAACTGACCTATAAAAAAAGAATTAAAGAAAATGACAGTTTATATAGACAAAGATGTGTTAAAGTTATGAAAAACAAAACAAATTGTGAAAATAACGTAGACTTACTTTTATAAGAAACATGAAACCTATTTGATGGATACATGAAAAAATAGCTAAATTTGCTTTGAACATTTAATAATGGGTTGAAACACTCCGAATGCATGTCTTAGAATTAAAATGATATATACATATACATGTTACTTAGCTACTTAATGTATATGCTTAACATATTAGCCTTCTTAATGTGACAATGTTTACTACACCAAATCAACATTGGTAGATAAAGTTACTTATTTTATTTTTTTATTTTTAAAATTTAAAATATGTTTTAAAGACTAAAAACAACAGAATGTGCAATTTCTTTATGATTAATTTTATAGACTTAAATTGTAATGTATTGATATTTGAGATTTTTTTAAATCTAAATATCTAAAATATAATGTATTGATTTCATAATTTATTATTTTTTAAAAATGACAATGAAAAAAGAATTAAAGAAAATGATAATTTATATAGACAAAGATGTGTTAACTTATGAAAAACAAAACAAATTGTGAAAATAACGTACAGCTACTTTTATTACAAACGTGAAAGTTATTTGATGGGAAAATGAAAAAATAGCTAAATTTGCTTTGAACATTATCGGAAGGGTTGAAACACTCCAAATGCATGTATTTGAATTAAAATGACATATACATATACATATTACTTAGATACTTAATGTATTTGTTTAACATATTAGCTTTCTTAATGTGACAATGTTTACTACACCAAATCAACATTGTTAGATTGTTTTATTTATTTTATACTTTTTTTCAAAAATTTAAAATATTTTTTAAACACTAAAACAAGAGAATATGCAGTTTTTTTATGATTAATTTTATTGACTTAAATTGTAATGTATTGATATTTGAGATTTTTTTAAATCTAAATATCTAAAATATAATGTATTGAAATCATAATATGTTATTTTTAAAAACTGACCTATAAAAAAAGAATAAAGAAAATGACAGTTTATATAGACAAAGATGTGTTAAAGTTATGAAAAACAAAACAAATTGTGAAAATAACGTAGACTTACTTTTATAAGAAACATGAAACCTATTTGATGGATACATGAAAAAATAGCTAAATTTGCTTTGAACATTTAAAGATGGGTTGAAACACTCCGAATGCATGTCTTAGAATTAAAATGATATATACATATACATGTTACTTAGCTACTTAATGTATATGCTTAACATATTAGCCTTCTTAATGTGACAATGTTTACTACACCAAATCAACATTGGTAGATAAAGTTACTTATTTTATTTTTTTATTTTTAAAATTTAAAATATGTTTTAAAGACTAAAAACAACAGAATGTGCAATTTCTTTATGATTAATTTTATAGACTTAAATTGTAATGTATTGATATTTGAGATTTTTTTAAATCTAAATATCTAAAATATAATGTATTGATTTCATAATTTATTATTTTTTAAAAATGACAATGAAAAAAGAATTAAAGAAAATGATAATTTATATAGACAAAGATGTGTTAACTTATGAAAAACAAAACAAATTGTGAAAATAACGTACAGCTACTTTTATTACAAACGTGAAAGTTATTTGATGGGAAAATGAAAAAATAGCTAAATTTGCTTTGAACATTATAGGAAGGGTTGAAACACTCCAAATGCATGTATTTGAATTAAAATGACATATACATATACATATTACTTAGATACTTAATGTATTTGTTTAACATATTAGCTTTCTTAATGTGACAATGTTTACTACACCAAATCAACATTGTTAGATTGTTTTTTATTTTTTTTTTCAAAAATTTAAAATATTTTTTAAACACTAAAACAAGAGAATATGCAGTTTTTTTATGATTAATTTTATTGACTTAAATTGTAATGTATTGATATTTGAGATTTTTTTAAATCTAAATATCTAAAATATAATGTATTGAAACCATAATATGTTATTTTTAAAAACTGACCTATAAAAAAAGAATTAAAGAAAATGACAGTTTATATAGACAAAGATGTGTTAAAGTTATGAAAAACAAAACAAATTGTGAAAATAACGTAGACTTACTTTTATAAGAAACATGAAACCTATTTGATGGATACATGAAAAAATAGCTAAATTTGCTTTGAACATTTAATAATGGGTTGAAACACTCCGAATGCATGTCTTAGAATTAAAATGATATATACATATACATGTTACTTAGCTACTTAATGTATATGCTTAACATATTAGCCTTCTTAATGTGACAATGTTTACTACACCAAATCAACATTGGTAGATAAAGTTACTTATTTTATTTTTTTATTTTTAAATTTAAAATATGTTTTAAAGACTAAAAACAACAGAATGTGCAATTTCTTTATGATTAATTTTATAGACTTAAATTGTAATGTATTGATATTTGAGATTTTTTTAAATCTAAATATCTAAAATATAATGTATTGATTTCATAATTTATTATTTTTTAAAAATGACAATGAAAAAAGAATTAAAGAAAATGATAATTTATATAGACAAAGATGTGTTAACTTATGAAAAACAAAACAAATTGTGAAAATAACGTACAGCTACTTTTATTACAAACGTGAAAGTTATTTGATGGGAAAATGAAAAAATAGCTAAATTTGCTTTGAACATTATCGGAAGGGTTGAAACACTCCAAATGCATGTATTTGAATTAAAATGACATATACATATACATATTACTTAGATACTTAATGTATTTGTTTAACATATTAGCTTTCTTAATGTGACAATGTTTACTACACCAAATCAACATTGTTAGATTGTTTTACTTTTTTCAAAAATTTAAAATATTTTTTAAACACTAAAACAAGAGAATATGCAGTTTTTTTATGATTAATTTTATTGACTTAAATTGTAATGTATTGATATTTGAGATTTTTTTAAATCTAAATATCTAAAATATAATGTATTGAAACCATAATATGTTATTTTTAAAAACTGACCTATAAAAAAAGAATTAAAGAAAATGACAGTTTATATAGACAAAGATGTGTTAAAGTTATGAAAAACAAAACAAATTGTGAAAATAACGTAGACTTACTTTTATAAGAAACATGAAACCTATTTGATGGATACATGAAAAAATAGCTAAATTTGCTTTGAACATTTAAAGATGGGTTGAAACACTCCGAATGCATGTCTTAGAATTAAAATGATATATACATATACATGTTACTTAGCTACTTAATGTATATGCTTAACATATTAGCCTTCTTAATGTGACAATGTTTACTACACCAAATCAACATTGGTAGATAAAGTTACTTATTTTATTTTTTTATTTTTAAAATTTAAAATATGTTTTAAAGACTAAAAACAACAGAATGTGCAATTTCTTTATGATTAATTTTATAGACTTAAATTGTAATGTATTGATATTTGAGATTTTTTTAAATCTAAATATCTAAAATATAATGTATTGATTTCATAATTTATTATTTTTTAAAAATGACAATGAAAAAAGAATTAAAGAAAATGATAATTTATATAGACAAAGATGTGTTAACTTATGAAAAACAAAACAAATTGTGAAAATAACGTACAGCTACTTTTATTACAAACGTGAAAGTTATTTGATGGGAAAATGAAAAAATAGCTAAATTTGCTTTGAACATTATCGGAAGGGTTGAAACACTCCAAATGCATGTATTTGAATTAAAATGACATATACATATACATATTACTTAGATACTTAATGTATTTGTTTAACATATTAGCTTTCTTAATGTGACAATGTTTACTACACCAAATCAACATTGTTAGATTGTTTTATTTATTTTATACTTTTTTTCAAAAATTTAAAATATTTTTTAAACACTAAAACAAGAGAATATGCAGTTTTTTTATGATTAATTTTATTGACTTAAATTGTAATGTATTGATATTTGAGATTTTTTTAAATCTAAATATCTAAAATATAATGTATTGAAATCATAATATGTTATTTTTAAAAACTGACCTATAAAAAAAGAAATAAAGAAAATGACAGTTTATATAGACAAAGATGTGTTAAAGTTATGAAAAACAAAACAAATTGTGAAAATAACGTAGACTTACTTTTATAAGAAACATGAAACCTATTTGATGGATACATGAAAAAATAGCTAAATTTGCTTTGAACATTTAAAGATGGGTTGAAACACTCCGAATGCATGTCTTAGAATTAAAATGATATATACATATACATGTTACTTAGCTACTTAATGTATATGCTTAACATATTAGCCTTCTTAATGTGACAATGTTTACTACACCAAATCAACATTGGTAGATAAAGTTACTTATTTTATTTTTTTATTTTTAAAATTTAAAATATGTTTTAAAGACTAAAAACAACAGAATGTGCAATTTCTTTATGATTAATTTTATAGACTTAAATTGTAATGTATTGATATTTGAGATTTTTTTAAATCTAAATATCTAAAATATAATGTATTGATTTCATAATTTATTATTTTTTAAAAATGACAATGAAAAAAGAATTAAAGAAAATGATAATTTATATAGACAAAGATGTGTTAACTTATGAAAAACAAAACAAATTGTGAAAATAACGTACAGCTACTTTTATTACAAACGTGAAAGTTATTTGATGGGAAAATGAAAAAATAGCTAAATTTGCTTTGAACATTATAGGAAGGGTTGAAACACTCCAAATGCATGTATTTGAATTAAAATGACATATACATATACATATTACTTAGATACTTAATGTATTTGTTTAACATATTAGCTTTCTTAATGTGACAATGTTTACTACACCAAATCAACATTGTTAGATGTTTTATTTATTTTATACTTTTTCAAAAATTTAAAATATTTTTTAAACACTAAAACAAGAGAATATGCAGTTTTTTTATGATTAATTTTATTGACTTAAATTGTAATGTATTGATATTTGAGATTTTTTTAAATCTAAATATCTAAAATATAATGTATTGAAACCATAATATGTTATTTTTAAAAACTGACCTATAAAAAAAGAATTAAAGAAAATGACAGTTTATATAGACAAAGATGTGTTAAAGTTATGAAAAACAAAACAAATTGTGAAAATAACGTAGACTTACTTTTATAAGAAACATGAAACCTATTTGATGGATACATGAAAAAATAGCTAAATTTGCTTTGAACATTTAATAATGGGTTGAAACACTCCGAATGCATGTCTTAGAATTAAAATGATATATACATATACATGTTACTTAGCTACTTAATGTATATGCTTAACATATTAGCCTTCTTAATGTGACAATGTTTACTACACCAAATCAACATTGGTAGATAAAGTTACTTATTTTATTTTTTTTATTTTTAAAATTTAAAATATGTTTTAAAGACTAAAAACAACAGAATGTGCAATTTCTTTATGATTAATTTTATAGACTTAAATTGTAATGTATTGATATTTGAGATTTTTTTAAATCTAAATATCTAAAATATAATGTATTGATTTCATAATTTATTATTTTTTAAAAATGACAATGAAAAAAGAATTAAAGGAAATGATAATTTATATAGACAAAGATGTGTTAACTTATGAAAAACAAAACAAATTGTGAAAATAACGTACAGCTACTTTTATTACAAACGTGAAAGTTATTTGATGGGAAAATGAAAAAATAGCTAAATTTGCTTTGAACATTATCGGAAGGGTTGAAACACTCCAAATGCATGTATTTGAATTAAAATGACATATACATATACATATTACTTAGATACTTAATGTATTTGTTTAACATATTAGCTTTCTTAATGTGACAATGTTTACTACACCAAATCAACATTGTTAGATTGTTTTATTTATTTTATACTTTTTTTGAAAAATTTAAAATATTTTTTAAACACTAAAACAAGAGAATATGCAGTTTTTTTATGATTAATTTTATTGACTTAAATTGTAATGTATTGATATTTGAGATTTTTTTAAATCTAAATATCTAAAATATAATGTATTGAAATCATAATATGTTATTTTTAAAAACTGACCTATAAAAAAAGAAATAAAGAAAATGACAGTTTATATAGACAAAGATGTGTTAAAGTTATGAAAAATAAAACAAATTGTGAAAATAACGTAGACTTACTTTTATAAGAAACATGAAACCTATTTGATGGATACATGAAAAAATAGCTAAATTTGCTTTGAACATTTAAAGATGGGTTGAAACACTCCGAATGCATGTCTTAGAATTAAAATGATATATACATATACATGTTACTTAGCTACTTAATGTATATGCTTAACATATTAGCCTTCTTAATGTGACAATGTTTACTACACCAAATCAACATTGGTAGATAAAGTTACTTATTTAATTTTTAAAATTTAAAATATGTTTTAAAGACTAAAAACAACAGAATGTGCAATTTCTTTATGATTAATTTTATAGACTTAAATTGTAATGTATTGATATTTGAGATTTTTTTAAATCTAAATATCTAAAATATAATGTATTGATTTCATAATTTATTATTTTTTAAAAATGACAATGAAAAAAGAATTAAAGAAATGATAATTTATATAGACAAAGATGTGTTAACTTATGAAAAACAAAACAAATTGTGAAAATAACGTAGAGCTACTTTTATTACAAACGTGAAAGTTATTTGATGGGAAAATGAAAAAATAGCTAAATTTGCTTTGAACATTATAGGAAGGGTTGAAACACTCCAAATGCATGTATTTGAATTAAAATGACATATACATATACATATTACTTAGATACTTAATGTATTTGTTTAACATATTAGCTTTCTTAATGTGACAATGTTTACTACACCAAATCAACATTGTTAGATTGTTTTATTTATTTTATACTTTTTTCAAAAATTTAAAATATTTTTTAAACACTAAAACAAGAGAATATGCAGTTTTTTTATGATTAATTTTATTGACTTAAATTGTAATGTATTGATATTTGAGATTTTTTTAAATCTAAATATCTAAAATATAATGTATTGAAACCATAATATGTTATTTTTAAAAACTGACCTATAAAAAAGAATTAAAGAAAATGACAGTTTATATAGACAAAGATGTGTTAAAGTTATGAAAACAAAACAAATTGTGAAAATAACGTAGACTTACTTTTATAAGAAACATGAAACCTATTTGATGGATACATGAAAAAATAGCTAAATTTGCTTTGAACATTTAATAATGGGTTGAAACACTCCGAATGCATGTCTTAGAATTAAAATGATATATACATATACATGTTACTTAGCTACTTAATGTATATGCTTAACATATTAGCCTTCTTAATGTGACAATGTTTACTACACCAAATCAACATTGGTAGATAAAGTTACTTATTTTATTTTTTTATTTTTAAAATTTAAAATATGTTTTAAAGACTAAAAACAACAGAATGTGCAATTTCTTTATGATTAATTTTATAGACTTAAATTGTAATGTATTGATATTTGAGATTTTTTTAAATCTAAATATCTAAAATATAATGTATTGATTTCATAATTTATTATTTTTTAAAAATGACAATGAAAAAAGAATTAAAGAAAATGATAATTTATATAGACAAAGATGTGTTAACTTATGAAAAACAAAACAAATTGTGAAAATAACGTAGAGCTACTTTTATTACAAACGTGAAAGTTATTTGATGGGAAAATGAAAAAATAGCTAAATTTGCTTTGAACATTATAGGAAGGGTTGAAACACTCCAAATGCATGTATTTGAATTAAAATGACATATACATATACATATTACTTAGATACTTAATGTATTTGTTAACATATTAGCTTTCTTAATGTGACAATGTTTACTACACCAAATCAACATGGTAGATGGTTTATTTATTTTACTTTTTTTCAAAAATTTAAAATATTTTTTAAACACTAAAACAAGAGAATATGCAGTTTTTTTTTATGATATTTTATTGACTTAAATTGTAATGTATTGATATTTGAGATTTTTTAAATCTAAATATCTAAATATAATGTATTGAAACCATAATATGTTATTTTTAAAAACTGACCTTAAAAAAAGAAATAAAGAAAATGACAGTTTATATAGACAAAGATGTGTTAAAGTTATGAAAAACAAAACAAATTGTGAAAATAACGTAGACTTACTTTTATAAGAAACATGAAACCTATTTGATGGATACATGAAAAAATAGCTAAATTTGCTTTGAACATTTAAAGATGGGTTGAAACACTCCGAATGCATGTTTGAATTAAATGATATATACATGTTACTTAGCTACTTAATGTATATGCTTAACATATTAGCCTTCTTAATGTGACAATGTTTACTACACCAAATCAACATTGGTAGATAAAGTTACTTATTTTATTTTTTTATTTTTAAATTTAAAATATGTTTAAAGACTAAAACAACAGAATGTGCAATTTCTTTATGATTAATTTTATAGACTTAAATTGTAATGTATTGATATTTGAGATTTTTTTAAATCTAATATCTAAAATATAATGTATTGATTCATAATTTTATTATTTTTTAAAAATGACAATGAAAAAGAATTAAAGAAAATGATAATTTATATAGACAAAGATGTGTTAACTTATGAAAAACAAAACAAATTGTGAAAATAACGTACAGCTACTTTTATTACAAACGTGAAAGTTATTTGATGGGAAAAATGAAAAAATAGCTAAATTTGCTTTGAACATTATGGAAGGGTTTGAAACACTCCAAATGCATGTATTGGAATTAAAATGACATATACATATACATTTACTTAGATACTTAATGTATTGTTTAACATATTAGCTTTCTTAATGTGACAATGTTTACTACACCAAATCAACATTGTAGATTGTTTTATTTTTTTATACTTTTTTTGAAAAAATTAAAATATTTTTAAACACTAAAACAAGAGAATATGCAGTTTTTTTATGATTAATTTATTGACTTAAATTGTAATGTATTGATATTTGAGATTTTTTAAATCTAAATATCTAATATAATGTATTGAATCATAATATGTATTTTTAAAAACTGACCTATAAAAAAGATTAAAGAAAATGACAGTTATATAGACAAAGATGTGCTAAAGTTATGAAAACAAAACAAATTGTGAAATAACGTAGACTTACTTTTATAAGAAACATGAAACCTATTTGATGGATACATGAAAAAATAGCTAAATTTGCTTTGAACATTTAAAGATGGGTTGAAACACTCCGAATGCATGTCTTATAATTAAAATGATATATACATATACATATACATGTTACTTAGCTACTTAATGTATATGCTTAACATATTAGCCTTCTTAATGTGACAATGTTTACTACACCAAATCAACATTGGTAGATAAAGTTACTTATTTTATTTTTTTATTTTTAAAATTTAAAATATGTTTTAAAGACTAAAAACATCAAAATGTGCAATTTCTTTATGATTATTTTATAGACTTAAATTGAATGTATTGATATTTGAGATTTTTTTAAATCTAAATATCAAATATAATGTATTGATTTCATAATTATTATTTTTTAAAAATGACAATGAAAAAGAATTAAAGAAA